>NW_027442565.1:80000-85000 GCF_048569485.1 Anomaloglossus baeobatrachus
AGTAAATTAGCCAGTTTCACGGTCACTTGTCTGATTGTAGCAAGTGTATCACGGACACAGACTTGATCGCCCGGAACTGTTTTCGTGCCCGCACCACGGTCTAGGTCCCCCCCGATAGGACGTAAAAGTCTGACCGCCGCCAAAATCTTGCGCCATAAAAAAAAAAAATTTACGTTTTGACACCATAAACCACCCAATAAGGGTAAAAACGGGTGCTGCGATGAACGGGTGCGTAACCGCACTCACGTTTTTTAACGTGTTTCCAGAAAGTCAAATGATGTCACATTACTGAGAGACAAGCGTATCCAAAATAGCAGTCTTTCACCTATACAAACATTTTCTCAACATCTGGCTGTCAGAACGTTACTTACGGAAGGGCATTAGCCAGTTTCCCAGTCCTTTCCCTGAACTTACCCACTAGCTCTCCTATTCTGGCTAACGGAAGAGGAGTTGTCAGAGCGTTAGCCAGTTTTCCAGTCTCATCTCCGCCATTCTGATGCGTATCGCCAAAACTGGCTATCAACATATACCTGAGATAAAGCCGTTAGCCGGGTTTACCTTTTGACGTCTAAATTCCCGAAGTGTATTTCCTAATCTGGCTAACGGTACGCTCTAGACAAGTAAATTAGCCAGTTTCACGGTCACTTGTCTGATTGTAGCAAGTGTATCACAGACACAGACTTGATCGCCCGGAACTGTTTTCGTGCCCGCACCACGGTCTAGGTCCCCCCCGATAGGACGTAAAAGTCTGACCGCCGCCAAAATCTTGCGCCATAAAAAAAAAAAATTTACGTTTTGACACCATAAACCACCCAATAAGGGTAAAAACGGGTGCTGCGATGAACGGGTGCGTAACCGCACTCACGTTTTTTAACGTGTTTCCAGAAAGTCAAATGATGTCACATTACTGAGAGACAAGCGTATCCAAAATAGCAGTCTTTCACCTATACAAACATTTTCTCAACATCTGGCTGTCAGAACGTTACTTACGGAAGGGCATTAGCCAGTTTCCCAGTCCTTTCCCTGAACTTACCCACTAGCTCTCCTATTCTGGCTAACGGAAGAGGAGTTGTCAGAGCGTTAGCCAGTTTTCCAGTCTCATCTCCGCCATTCTGATGCGTATCGCCAAAACTGGCTATCAACATATACCTGAGATAAAGCCGTTAGCCGGGTTTACCTTTTGACGTCTAAATTCCCGAAGTGTATTTCCTAATCTGGCTAACGGTACGCTCTAGACAAGTAAATTAGCCAGTTTCACGGTCACTTGTCTGATTGTAGCAAGTGTATCACGGACACAGACTTGATCGCCCGGAACTGTTTTCGTGCCCGCACCACGGTCTAGGTCCCCCCCGATAGGACGTAAAAGTCTGACCGCCGCCAAAATCTTGCGCCATAAAAAAAAAAAATTTACGTTTTGACACCATAAACCACCCAATAAGGGTAAAAACGGGTGCTGCGATGAACGGGTGCGTAACCGCACTCACGTTTTTTAACGTGTTTCCAGAAAGTCAAATGATGTCACATTACTGAGAGACAAGCGTATCCAAAATAGCAGTCTTTCACCTATACAAACATTTTCTCAACATCTGGCTGTCAGAACGTTACTTACGGAAGGGCATTAGCCAGTTTCCCAGTCCTTTCCCTGAACTTACCCACTAGCTCTCCTATTCTGGCTAACGGAAGAGGAGTTGTCAGAGCGCTAGCCAGTTTTCCAGTCTCATCTCCGCCATTCTGATGCGTATCGCCAAAACTGGCTATCAACATATACCTGAGATAAAGCCGTTAGCCGGGTTTACCTTTTGACGTCTAAATTCCCGAAGTGTATTTCCTAATCTGGCTAACGGTACGCTCTAGACAAGTAAATTAGCCAGTTTCACGGTCACTTGTCTGATTGTAGCAAGTGTATCACGGACACAGACTTGATCGCCCGGAACTGTTTTCGTGCCCGCACCACGGTCTAGGTCCCCCCCGATAGGACGTAAAAGTCTGACCGCCGCCAAAATCTTGCGCCATAAAAAAAAAAAATTTACGTTTTGACACCATAAACCACCCAATAAGGGTAAAAACGGGTGCTGCGATGAACGGGTGCGTAACCGCACTCACGTTTTTTAACGTGTTTCCAGAAAGTCAAATGATGTCACATTACTGAGAGACAAGCGTATCCAAAATAGCAGTCTTTCACCTATACAAACATTTTCTCAACATCTGGCTGTCAGAACGTTACTTACGGAAGGGCATTAGCCAGTTTCCCAGTCCTTTCCCTGAACTTACCCACTAGCTCTCCTATTCTGGCTAACGGAAGAGGAGTTGTCAGAGCGTTAGCCAGTTTTCCAGTCTCATCTCCGCCATTCTGATGCGTATCGCCAAAACTGGCTATCAACATATACCTGAGATAAAGCCGTTAGCCGGGTTTACCTTTTGACGTCTAAATTCCCGAAGTGTATTTCCTAATCTGGCTAACGGTACGCTCTAGACAAGTAAATTAGCCAGTTTCACGGTCACTTGTCTGATTGTAGCAAGTGTATCACGGACACAGACTTGATCGCCCGGAACTGTTTTCGTGCCCGCACCACGGTCTAGGTCCCCCCCGATAGGACGTAAAAGTCTGACCGCCGCCAAAATCTTGCGCCATAAAAAAAAAAAATTTACGTTTTGACACCATAAACCACCCAATGAGGGTAAAAACGGGTGCTGCGATGAACGGGTGCGTAACCGCACTCACGTTTTTTAACGTGTTTCCAGAAAGTCAAATGATGTCACATTACTGAGAGACAAGCGTATCCAAAATAGCAGTCTTTCACCTATACAAACATTTTCTCAACATCTGGCTGTCAGAACGTTACTTACGGAAGGGCATTAGCCAGTTTCCCAGTCCTTTCCCTGAACTTACCCACTAGCTCTCCTATTCTGGCTAACGGAAGAGGAGTTGTCAGAGCGTTAGCCAGTTTTCCAGTCTCATCTCCGCCATTCTGATGCGTATCGCCAAAACTGGCTATCAACATATACCTGAGATAAAGCCGTTAGCCGGGTTTACCTTTTGACGTCTAAATTCCCGAAGTGTATTTCCTAATCTGGCTAACGGTACGCTCTAGACAAGTAAATTAGCCAGTTTCACGGTCACTTGTCTGATTGTAGCAAGTGTATCACAGACACAGACTTGATCGCCCGGAACTGTTTTCGTGCCCGCACCACGGTCTAGGTCCTCCCCGATAGGACGTAAAAGTCTGACCGCCGCCAAAATCTTGCGCCATAAAAAAAAAAAATTTACGTTTTGACACCATAAACCACCCAATAAGGGTAAAAACGGGTGCTGCGATGAACGGGTGCGTAACCGCACTCACGTTTTTTAACGTGTTTCCAGAAAGTCAAATGATGTCACATTACTGAGAGACAAGCGTATCCAAAATAGCAGTCTTTCACCTATACAAACATTTTCTCAACATCTGGCTGTCAGAACGTTACTTACGGAAGGGCATTAGCCAGTTTCCCAGTCCTTTCCCTGTACTTACCCACTAGCTCTCCTATTCTGGCTAACGGAAGAGGAGTTGTCAGAGCGTTAGCCAGTTTTCCAGTCTCATCTCCGCCATTCTGATGCGTATCGCCAAAACTGGCTATCAACATATACCTGAGATAAAGCCGTTAGCCGGGTTTACCTTTTGACGTCTAAATTCCCGAAGTGTATTTCCTAATCTGGCTAACGGTACGCTCTAGACAAGTAAATTAGCCAGTTTCACGGTCACTTGTCTGATTGTAGCAAGTGTATCACAGACACAGACTTGATCGCCCGGAACTGTTTTCGTGCCCGCACCACGGTCTAGGTCCCCCCCGATAGGACGTAAAAGTCTGACCGCCGCCAAAATCTTGCGCCATAAAAAAAAAAAATTTACGTTTTGACACCATAAACCACCCAATAAGGGTAAAAACGGGTGCTGCGATGAACGGGTGCGTAACCGCACTCACGTTTTTTAACGTGTTTCCAGAAAGTCAAATGATGTCACATTACTGAGAGACAAGCGTATCCAAAATAGCAGTCTTTCACCTATACAAACATTTTCTCAACATCTGGCTGTCAGAACGTTACTTACGGAAGGGCATTAGCCAGTTTCCCAGTCCTTTCCCTGAACTTACCCACTAGCTCTCCTATTCTGGCTAACGGAAGAGGAGTTGTCCGAGCGTTAGCCAGTTTTCCAGTCTCATCTCCGCCATTCCGATGCGTATCGCCAAAACTGGCTATCAACATATACCTGAGATAAAGCCGTTAGCCGGGTTTACCTTTTGACGTCTAAATTCCCGAAGTGTATTTCCTAATCTGGCTAACGGTACGCTCTAGACAAGTAAATTAGCCAGTTTCACGGTCACTTGTCTGATTGTAGCAAGTGTATCACGGACACAGACTTGATCGCCCGGAACTGTTTTCGTGCCCGCACCACGGTCTAGGTCCCCCCCGATAGGACGTAAAAGTCTGACCGCCGCCAAAATCTTGCGCCATAAAAAAAAAAAATTTACGTTTTGACACCATAAACCACCCAATAAGGGTAAAAACGGGTGCTGCGATGAACGGGTGCGTAACCGCACTCACGTTTTTTAATGTGTTTCCAGAAAGTCAAATGATGTCACATTACTGAGAGACAAGCGTATCCAAAATAGCAGTCTTTCACCTATACAAACATTTTCTCAACATCTGGCTGTCAGAACGTTACTTACGGAAGGGCATTAGCCAGTTTCCCAGTCCTTTCCCTGAACTTACCCACTAGCTCTCCTATTCTGGCTAACGGAAGAGGAGTTGTCAGAGCGTTAGCCAGTTTTCCAGTCTCATCTCCGCCATTCCGATGCGTATCGCCAAAACTGGCTATCAACATATACCTGAGATAAAGCCGTTAGCCGGGTTTACCTTTTGACGTCTAAATTCCCGAAGTGTATTTCCTAATCTGGCTAACGGTACGCTCTAGACAAGTAAATTAGCCAGTTTCACGGTCACTTGTCTGATTGTAGCAAGTGTA
>NW_027442565.1:95000-100494 GCF_048569485.1 Anomaloglossus baeobatrachus
GGGGTCTACCCCTGACATGGGGATGGTCTCAGCCAGGAAAGCCGAAATCCCCTCTCGGTCAGGCTCCCTCCTCCCCAAGAGGTGAGAGTAGAAAGATCTGACGACCTCCAGGATCTCTGACTTGGACCGTACCAAAGATCCCGTACTATCCTTCAGACCCACAATCAATTTACCATTCACTGATATCTTACAGTTTTTGTAGGGGTCGGGCGAGCGATATTTCCCGAAATCCCTCTCAAAGACCAAAGATATGTGCCTATCATACTGACACCTCTTGAGCAAGGCCTTCACCCTGGAGATTTCCTCACGGTCACCCCCAGCCGAGACTAAGGTCTCGAGTTTCCTCCTCAGGCTATGATACAGGCGATCCCTGTTCAAGCTTCTGAGGTTGGCAAGCTGTCGGAAGAATCTCGCCACCCGATATTTAAACATCTCCCACCACTCTGACTCAGTGCTACAAAGGCCCAATAATGGTACCTGGCTCTGAAGAAAATCCTCAAAAGACTGTCTCACAGTTGCTTCCTCCAGGAGTGATGAATTCAATTTCCACATGCCTCTTCCCATCCGAGGGGTCTCTGCAACATTCAAAGAAAAACATATAAGACAGTGATCAGAGAATTCCACTTCCACAACCGATAACGGTGAGAAAATGGCTTCCTCCTTTAAATAGAACCTATCTATCCTACTCCTACACTGACTACCTCTAAAATAGGTGAACCCCGAGTGGCCTGGATCAGTCCTGATGTGGACATCAACCAGGCGAGCCTCACTAGCTACACTATTTAACGTCACGCTGTCGTATGCCAGCCGGTCCTTGGAACCTCCTCTATCTCGGGGCCTTGTGATAGTATTAAAGTCCCCTCCAAAGACCACCTGCCGGCTACAAAACAGAAACGGTTTGATCCTTATAAAGAGTCTTTTCCGATCCCACTTAGTTTGGGGACCGTAGATGTTAATGAGCCGAAGCTCTTGACCCTTCATAAGCACATCTAAAATCAGACACCGTCCCATTTCGAGCTCAATAATCCGTCGGCATGTGACCTCTGCGATCTTGAAAAGGATCGCCACCCCGCTATACGGCTCGGCCGCAAGAGACCAGTAGGAGGGACCATGGGTCCACTCCTGCCTTGCTTTCTTCAAGGCTGACTGGTCAGTCAACCTGGTCTCCTGCAAAAACAAAATGTCGGCATCAAACCGGCCGAGAAAATCAAAGGCCGTAAATCTAGCCGCATCTGACTTAATGCTGGCAACATTAATGGTTGCCAGCGTCAACGGGGTGAGTGCCGCCATCAAGGATGATGAAGCTCGACAGCCAACTTTTTCCCACCCCCACCACCACCAGAGTCCTCTTCACTATGTGAGGAGGCCATTCGCTTCAAGCACACCGATACATCCATACACCTATCACTCAATTTGTCCGGCGGTTTCGGGGCGATCCCACCCTCTAAGGAAAGATTTCCCAGAGGTGGGGATCCATCATCCCCCAAGGCCCCTACATCCTTGTCCGCAGCCCCCGGCACCTCACCCTCTTCCTCCCCACCTGAGCAGGGAGGGATGTTCTCATCCAGGGTTTGGTACCGGTTGGAGAGGACCACCCGAGGCAAGGCAATAGAACTTTCCTTCGGTTTACTGGACTGGGTAGATGACCCACCAGGAGGGTTCTCCAGGATAGATGTTCCGGAGGGGTCCCACTCCAAAGAAGGAGTCTTAGACCCCCTCCTCCTGTTCCCCCTCCTGGCTTTACTCTTGTTACCCTTCTTTTTACGATGTTGCTGTTGCCATGCCTGCGCCCCCTCTTCCTGTTCTTCCCCAGAAGAGGAAGGCGAGGCGTTGGCGTCCTCCTCTTCTCTAATCCTTCTCTCCTCCTCATCCAGCTCGTTGCCCAGATCCTCAGCCACAGGGGCCCCCGAGGAAGAGGGCAAGGTCATCACACCCCGCTCTCTCTCCCTCCGGCGTTGTTCCGCTCGCCTCACTCTTGAGGGGGGCACACTCTTTTCCTTCCTCGGACCAGTGCTCTGCTCACCTCTGCTAGTACCCTCTGCCGCGGGCTCCTCAGTACCCTGTGAAGCCGCGGTCTTACGAAGGACCGCATTGGCGAACGAGCGTGGGCACCGGCTGAATGGATGACCCAGATCCCCACACAGGTTACACCGAATGGCCCGACACGTGGCGGCGAGATGATCAAGCCCCCCACACAAGGCACATTTCTGTGCCTTGCAGCCAGCGCTGAAATGGGAGGGGCTACCGCACTTGTAGCAGACCTTCGGCTGCCCCCAGTAGTGAATCAGGATCCGGTCCCTCCCCAGGAACGTTGAGGGAGGGATGTGGGTAACAGAGTTTCCTGAAACCTTTAACTTAACCTTAAAGATCCAGCCTCCAGTCCAGAAACCAAAACGGTCACGAATCTTCTCGGGGACCTGGACCACCTCCCCGTAGCGGCTGATCCAGGTCATGATATCAACACAAGACAGTAACTCATTTGCTGTAATGACCGTTACTGTCTTCACCATGTTCTGCCGAGAGACCGCTTCCGCTATGATATTTTTCCATGCAGGGGTATGCTTGGCCAGCTCATACTGAGACCAGAAGAGTTCCATGCCCTCTGGTCTCATGAAACTGGCCGCAAAATCAAGGGTACCAACAGGTTGGATGAAAGCAGCCAGATCTTGACCCCTGAAGCCCATTTTCGCTAGGAGCTCAGCTATTTTGTCCCGGCAATTCCAGGGACAGGCTTCACCGCTCACTCTGGACCAGCGAAAACGGACCGTATTCCTCTTGGCACCCTGACCCCCTGCTGTAGGAAGAGACCACTCAATTGGTCCCTCCCGCTCTCTATCTTGGAAAGCCGCCAGCCCATGTCGTTTTGTCCAAAACGACAGGTCTATCACCTCATCCCCTACTTGCATAGTCTCCTCTCCTCTCTTCAGGGCGCTCAGGAGACGATGTTGCAAGTCACCTGCCTCGAAACTGTCGTACAAAACCTCAGCCACCCTCCGTCCATTCTCCCCAGCAGCAGCCGCTTGAGCATACGTACCGGCTTTTGAGGAGCCAGCCGCTGCCACTGGGGGGGCAGCAGAACCCACAACAGACTCTCCCCCCTTCTTTCTCTCCTCTTGCTTCCTCATTCTCTCCTTCCTCACTTTCTCTTCCTCCTCTGCCTCTTTCTCCCTCCTTTCACGCCTTGCCCTCTCAAAAGCTGCCTCAGCCAACAAAGCTGCATTCAATGCTCCAGGCGTCCTCTCATCCACAACCCCCGATGCTTGTCCAGAAACCACACCTACCGGGTCGGGCTCGACTTCCAGCTCCTCCATTTCAATACTATTGTGGACCTCCCCACTGACCCCCGCCCCCCCTCCCCCTGAACCCAAAACGGCCAGGGCACAAGGAGAGGAAAGGGACGGGAAGTCCTCCATATTGGAGAGGTCCGGAGCAGGGGATTCAACAGGGCCCACTGTCCCCTGCGTCCTCCCCTGCTCCCCGTCAGACACATGCCCCCTGCCCCCTGCGGGACCCCGGGGCATGCGGCGCCTTGGGCTATTTCGAGAGGTGGCGGCTTCCGAATCTGACATAGATGTGTATCGGAAGCCCACCACCTCCCTCACTCGTTGAATCTTGTGTTTCTTTTTCCTGATCTTTCCTTCTTCCGGCACCTCATCCCCAAAACAGAATTGTGAAAAATCCATAGGGGACTCGAGGTGCCGGATTGCCTGCAGTAGCCCATCCCCTTCTGAGGAGGATGAGCTAAAAGAGTCCAAATCCTCTCTACGTTCACTTCTTCTCACCTCTTGTCCAGGCCACTTAAAGGTATGTCCTGTACCTGACCCTCCGGGGCGGCTAGTGCCAGCAGGAGAGTGTCTGTCCTTGCCAGGCTCTCTGTCCCCAGGGCTCCTGTTCTGCCTCCGGACCCCTGAACCGCCTTTCGGACTCCACCGTGCCACTGGCTCCTCCTGCTCACGACTAGGGGAAGCCCGCCCATCCCCAGCAGCACCCCCCGCAATCCTGGCTGTGCTGCTGGGCCTTGCTCCCCCATCACGGCCGGTCACTGCAGAAGGCATAGCACCAGTGGCTGGAGCCATGCGGTTTGCTGGGCCACCCTCCACCTCCTGGACGCCCCCAACCTTCAACAACGCCACCTCCGGCACCGCACCTTCCCGCGACGCCACTTCCGGTGACGTCACTTCCGGTTGCGGTACCCGCGCCGCCACTTCCGGTGACGTCACTTCCGGTAGCGGCACTTCCGGTGACGTCACTTCCGGTAGCGGCACTTCCGGTGACGTCACTTCCGGTCGCGGGAGCGCCACGTGGAGGGATGCCACCATGCCGCCGCTGGAATCGGCACTACCCAGCTTTGCCAAGGTCGGGTCACCTCCCCTCCCAGGACTCCCCGGCCTCTGCGTCGACACAGGGAGCGGAGCCCCCTCCGGTAATGGAGCCAAAACAGGCCCCACACCGGAAGGCCCCGGAGGCCCCGACACCGCACCACTGACTCCCGGCTTCACTGCCCCCTTCATGGCTTTGAAGCGGTCGTCGTTTCGCAGTTTCTCCGCGAAGGGACCCGAATTCCTAAGGATCCCCTCACGGAAACCGACGACCGCCTCTAGTTCTGCCCGGAGGCGTTTGATGGTCACCCTGTGGTCCTCCCGGTTCCTCTTAGGACCATGGTCCCGGGCGAACCTGGCGTCCATCAACCTCTCCTGCAAATCACTTACCTGCCGCCCCAAGGTCTCATATTTAAGGAACATATGCTGGATACGCCGGGCATATGTTCCCGTATCTTCCCGGGGATTTAAGACCCCCCACTCCTCCACTTCACTAGTGACTCCCTGTCCGGGAGTCACCAGGCTTTGGTCCTGGCTCCGGTCCTCATTCCGGTCCTCACAACTCTGGGCTCGATCCTGCTCCCGACTCTCCCTCTGGCTGGCCTCCTGGGTCCCGGGTCCTGGGGCTGGGGTCCCCTCCGACCCCGGGTCTCTGGTCACTGGCCTCCGTATCCTAGCCGATCTCCTCACCGGCTCCTCCAGTCTCTGTACCCCACCCCCCGCAGATGGCAACCGGGAGGTGGGGGCCCGGGGCTCCATGTTGCCCCGAGCACGCCGCCTCTCCCCTGGGGAAGGGAGAGGCAGCAAGGGTGGCTGAGCTCTGGAGGAGCTGAGCAAGCCTCCAGACGTCCTCTCCCCACAGACTCCAGCAGCAACTACCAAGCTCCTCCTCTTCCTCCCAAGGCTGCTGGAGCCAGGCTTGCCCTCCAATAGATCCTCGTTAAAGGATTTAAAGTGTACTCATTCCAATTACAGAGCCTCGAAAGAGTCCTGTATTGTTATTTTTCGTCACTACCTCACCGGGTCGGGAGTGGGTAATTTGCGCGCCTGCTGCCTTCCTTGGATGTGGTAGCCGTTTCTCAGGCTCCCTCTCCGGAATCGAACCCTGATTCTCCGTTACCCGTGGTCACCATGGTAGGCACAGAAAGTACCATCGAAAGTTGATAGGGCAGACA
>NW_027442566.1:0-100423 GCF_048569485.1 Anomaloglossus baeobatrachus
CGCATACATGAAATGAACACATTTTCTCCAAAACTATAACAGATGCAAGCTTGTCCTGTTTGGTGGAGATGATATTTAATAAAATAAGTAGAAATCCACTAAAAGTTTTGTTTGGTTATCTTGCAATCCCGAGATAATCGTCTCCATGCTCCAAATCCATTTTAAAAGCCATTTTTAAGGCATTTCGCGCATACATGAAATGAACACATTTTTCTCCAAAACTATAACAGATGCAAGCTTGTCCTGTTTGGTGGAGATGATATTTAATAAAATAAGTAGAAATCCACTAAAAGTTTTGTTTGGTTATCTTGCAATCCCGAGATAATCGTCTCCATGCTCCAAATCCATTTTAAAGCCATTTTTAAGGCATTTCGCGCATACATGAAATGAACACATTTTTCTCCAAAACTATAACAGATGCAAGCTTGTCCTGTTTGGTGGAGATGATATTTAATAAAATAAGTAGAAATCCACTAAAAGTTTTGTTTGGTTATCTTGCAATCCCGAGATAATCGTCTCCATGCTCCAAATCCATTTTAAAGCCATTTTTAAGGCATTTCGCGCATACATGAAATGAACACATTTTTCTCCAAAACTATAACAGATGCAAGCTTGTCCTGTTTGGTGGAGATGATATTTAATAAAATAAGTAGAAATCCACTAAAAGTTTTGTTTGGTTATCTTGCAATCCCGAGATAATCGTCTCCATGCTCCAAATCCATTTTAAAGCCATTTCAAAGGCATTTTGCGCATACATGAAATGAACACATTTTTCTCCAAAACTATAACACATGCAAGCTTGTCCTGTTTGGTGGAGATGATATTTAATAAAATAAGTAGAAATCCACTAAAAGTTTTTGTTTGGTTATCTTGCAATCCCGAGATAATCGTCTCCATGCTCCAAATCCATTTTAAAGCCATTTTTAAGGCATTTCGCGCATACATGAAATGAACACATTTTTCTCCAAAACTATAACAGATGCAAGCTTGTCCTGTTTGGTGGAGATGATATTTAATAAAATAAGTAGAAATCCACTAAAAGTTTTGTTTGGTTATCTTGCAATCCCGAGATAATCGTCTCCATGCTCCAAATCCATTTTAAAGCCATTTTTAAGGCATTTCGCGCATACATGAAATGAACACATTTTTCTCCAAAACTATAACAGATGCAAGCTTGTCCTGTTTGGTGGAGATGATATTTAATAAAATAAGTAGAAATCCACTAAAAGTTTTGTTTGGTTATCTTGCAATCCCGAGATAATCGTCTCCATGCTCCAAATCAATTTTAAAGCCATTTTTAAGGCATTTCGCGCATACATGAAATGAACACATTTTTCTCCAAAACTATAACAGATGCAAGCTTGTCCTGTTTGGTGGAGATGATATTTAATAAAATAAGTAGAAATCCACTAAAAGTTTTGTTTGGTTATCTGGCAATCCCGAGATAATCGTCTCCATGCTCCAAATCCATTTTAAAGCCATTTTTAAGGCATTTCGCGCATACATGAAATGAACACATTTTTCTCCAAAACTATAACAGATGCAAGCTTGTCCTGTTTGGTGGAGATGATATTTAATAAAATAAGTAGAAATCCACTAAAAGTTTTGTTTGGTTATCTTGCAATCCCGAGAATAATCGTCTCCATGCTCCAAATCCATTTTAAAGCCATTTTTAAGGCATTTCGCGCATACATGAAATGAACACATTTTTCTCCAAAACTATAACAGATGCAAGCTTGTCCTGTTTGGTGGAGATGATATTTAATAAAATAAGTAGAAATCCACTAAAAGTTTTGTTTGGTTATCTTGCAATCCCGAGATAATCGTCTCCATGCTCCAAATCAATTTTAAAGCCATTTTTAAGGCATTTCGCGCATACATGAAATGAACACATTTTTCTCCAAAACTATAACAGATGCAAGCTTGTCCTGTTTGGTGGAGATGATATTTAATAAAATAAGTAGAAATCCACTAAAAGTTTTGTTTGGTTATCTTGCAATCCCGAGATAATCGTCTCCATGCTCCAAATCCATTTTAAAGCCATTTTTAAGGCATTTCGCGCATACATGAAATGAACACATTTTTCTCCAAAACTATAACAGATGCAAGCTTGTCCTGTTTGGTGGAGATGATATTTAATAAAATAAGTAGAAATCCACTAAAAGTTTTGTTTGGTTATCTTGCAATCCCGAGATAATCGTCTCCATGCTCCAAATCCATTTTAAAGCCATTTTTAAGGCATTTCGCGCATACATGAAATGAACACATTTTTCTCCAAAACTATAACAGATGCAAGCTTGTCCTGTTTGGTGGAGATGATATTTAATAAAATAAGTAGAAATCCACTAAAAGTTTTGTTTGCTTATCTTGCAATCCCGAGATAATCGTCTCCATGCTCCAAATCCATTTTAAAGCCATTTTTAAGGCATTTCGCGCATACATGAAATGAACACATTTTTCTCCAAAACTATAACAGATGCAAGCTTGCCCTGTTTGGTGGAGATGATATTTAATAAAATAAGTAGAAATCCACTAAAAGTTTTGTTTGGTTATCTTGCAATCCCAAGATAATCGTCTCCATGCTCCAAATCCATTTTAAAGCCATTTTTAAGGCATTTCGCGCATACATGAAATGAACACATTTTTCTCCAAAACTATAACAGATGCAAGCTTGTCCTGTTTGGTGGAGATGATATTTAATAAAATAAGTAGAAATCCACTAAAAGTTTTGTTTGGTTATCTTGCAATCCCGAGATAATCGTCTCCATGCTCCAAATCAATTTTAAAGCCATTTTTAAGGCATTTCGCGCATACATGAAATGAACACATTTTTCTCCAAAACTATAACAGATGCAAGCTTGTCCTGTTTGGTGGAGATGATATTTAATAAAATAAGTAGAAATCCACTAAAAGTTTTGT
The DNA here is from genome assembly GCF_048569485.1 of Anomaloglossus baeobatrachus. Lineage (NCBI taxonomy): Eukaryota > Metazoa > Chordata > Amphibia > Anura > Aromobatidae > Anomaloglossus > Anomaloglossus baeobatrachus. Next base: position 2,920 of record NW_027442566.1, read on the forward strand.
TTGGTTATCTGGCAATCCCGAGATAATCGTCTCCATGCTCCAAATCCATTTTAAAGCCATTTTTAAGGCATTTCGCGCATACATGAAATGAACACATTTTTCTCCAAAACTATAACAGATGCAAGCTTGTCCTGTTTGGTGGAGATGATATTTAATAAAATAAGTAGAAATCCACTAAAAGTTTTGTTTGGTTATCTTGCAATCCCGAGATAATCGTCTCCATGCTCCAAATCCATTTTAAAGCCATTTTAAGGCATTTCGCGCATACATGAAATGAACACATTTTTCTCCAAAACTATAACAGATGCAAGCTTGTCCTGTTTGGTGGAGATGATATTTAATAAAATAAGTAGAAATCCACTAAAAGTTTTGTTTGCTTATCTTGCAATCCCGAGATAATCGTCTCCATGCTCCAAATCCATTTTAAAGCCATTTTTAAGGCATTTCGCGCATACATGAAATGAACACATTTTTCTCCAAAACTATAACAGATGCAAGCTTGTCCTGTTTGGTGGAGATGATATTTAATAAAATAAGTAGAAATCCACTAAAAGTTTTGTTTGGTTATCTTGCAATCCCGAGATAATCGTCTCCATGCTCCAAATCCATTTTAAAGCCATTTTTAAGGCATTTCGCGCATACATGAAATGAACACATTTTTCTCCAAAACTTTAACAGATGCAAGCTTGTCCTGTTTGGTGGAGATGATATTTAATAAAATAAGTAGAAATCCACTAAAAGTTTTGTTTGGTTATCTTGCAATCCCGAGATAATCGTCTCCATGCTCCAAATCCATTTTAAAGCCATTTTTAAGGCATTTCGCGCATACATGAAATGAACACATTTTTCTCCAAAACTATAACAGATGCAAGCTTGTCCTGTTTGGTGGAGATGATATTTAATAAAATAAGTAGAAATCCACTAAAAGTTTTGTTTGGTTATCTTGCAATCCCGAGATAATCGTCTCCATGCTCCAAATCCATTTTAAAGCCATTTTTAAGGCATTTCGCGCATACATGAAATGAACACATTTTTCTCCAAAACTATAACACATGCAAGCTTGTCCTGTTTGGTGGAGATGATATTTAATAAAATAAGTAGAAATCCACTAAAAGTTTTGTTTGGTTATCTTGCAATCCCGAGATAATCGTCTCCATGCTCCAAATCCATTTTAAAGCCATTTTTTAAGGCATTTCGCGCATACATGAAATGAACACATTTTTCTCCAAAACTATAACAGATGCAAGCTTGCCCTGTTTGGTGGAGATGATATTTAATAAAATAAGTAGAAATCCACTAAAAGTTTTGTTTGGTTATCTTGCAATCCCAAATAATCGTCTCCATGCTCCAAATCCATTTTAAAGCCATTTTTAAGGCATTTCGCGCATACATGAAATGAACACATTTTTCTCCAAAACTATAACAGATGCAAGCTTGTCCTGTTTGGTGGAGATGATATTTAATAAAATAAGTAGAAATCCACTAAAAGTTTTGTTTGGTTATCTTGCAATCCCGAGATAATCGTCTCCATGCTCCAAATCAATTTTAAAGCCATTTTTAAGGCATTTCGCGCATACATGAAATGAACACATTTTTCTCCAAAACTATAACAGATGCAAGCTTGTCCTGTTTGGTGGAGAAGATATTTAATAAAATAAGTAGAAATCCACTAAAAGTTTTGTTTGGTTATCTTGCAATCCCGAGATAATCGTCTCCATGCTCCAAATCCATTTTAAAGCCATTTTTAAGGCATTTCGCGCATACATGAAATGAACACATTTTTCTCCAAAACTATAACAGATGCAAGCTTGTCCTGTTTGGTGGAGATGATATTTAATAAAATAAGTAGAAATCCACTAAAAGTTTTGTTTGGTTATATTGCAATCCCGAGATAATCGTCTCCATGCTCCAAATCCATTTTAAAGCCATTTTAAGGCATTTCGCGCATACATGAAATGAACACATTTTTCTCCAAAACTATAACAGATGCAAGCTTGTCCTGTTTGGTGGAGATGATATTTAATAAAATAAGTAGAAATCCACTAAAAGTTTTGTTTGGTTATCTTGCAATCCCGAGATAATCGTCTCCATGCTCCAAATCCATTTTAAAGCCATTTTTAAGGCATTTCGCGCATACATGAAATGAACACATTTTTCTCCAAAACTATAACAGATGCAAGCTTGTCCTGTTTGGTGGAGATGATATTTAATAAAATAAGTAGAAATCCACTAAAAGTTTTGTTTGGTTATCTTGCAATCCCGAGATAATCGTCTCCATGCTCCAAATCCATTTTAAAGCCATTTTTAAGGCATTTCGCGCATACATGAAATGAACACATTTTTCTCCAAAACTATAACAGATGCAAGCTTGTCCTGTTTGGTGGAGATGATATTTAATAAAATAAGTAGAAATCCACTAAAAGTTTTGTTTGGTTATCTTGCAATCCCGAGATAATCGTCTCCATGCTCCAAATCCATTTTAAAGCCATTTTTAAGGCATTTCGCGCATACATGAAATGAACACATTTTTCTCCAAAACTATAACAGATGCAAGCTTGTCCTGTTTGGTGGAGATGATATTTAATAAAATAAGTAGAAATCCACTAAAAGTTTTGTTTGGTTATCTTGCAATCCCGAGATAATCGTCTCCATGCTCCAAATCCATTTTAAAGCCATTTTTAAGGCATTTCGCGCATACATGAAATGAACACATTTTTCTCCAAAACTATAACAGATGCAAGCTTGTCCTGTTTGGTGGAGATGATATTTAATAAAATAAGTAGAAATCCACTAAAAGTTTTGTTTGGTTATCTTGCAATCCCGAGATAATCGTCTCCATGCTCCAAATCCATTTTAAAGCCATTTTTAAGGCATTTCGCGCATACATGAAATGAACACATTTTTCTCCAAAACTATAACAGATGCAAGCTTGTCCTGTTTGGTGGAGATGATATTTAATAAAATAAGTAGAAATCCACTAAAAGTTTTGTTTGGTTATCTTGCAATCCCGAGATAATCGTCTCCATGCTCCAAATCCATTTTAAAGCCATTTCAAAGGCATTTTGCGCATACATGAAATGAACACATTTTTCTCCAAAACTATAACACATGCAAGCTTGTCCTGTTTGGTGGAGATGATATTTAATAAAATAAGTAGAAATCCACTAAAAGTTTTGTTTGGTTATCTTGCAATCCCGAGATAATCGTCTCCATGCTCCAAATCCATTTTAAAGCCATTTTTAAGGCATTTCGCGCATACATGAAATGAACACATTTTTCTCCAAAACTATAACAGATGCAAGCTTGTCCTGTTTGGTGGAGATGATATTTAATAAAATAAGTAGAAATCCACTAAAAGTTTTGTTTGGTTATCTTGCAATCCCGAGATAATCGTCTCCATGCTCCAAATCCATTTTAAAGCCATTTTTAAGGCATTTCGCGCATACATGAAATGAACACATTTTTCTCCAAAACTATAACAGATGCAAGCTTGTCCTGTTTGGTGGAGATGATATTTAATAAAATAAGTAGAAATCCACTAAAAGTTTTGTTTGGTTATCTTGCAATCCCGAGATAATCGTCTCCATGCTCCAAATCAATTTTAAAGCCATTTTTAAGGCATTTCGCGCATACATGAAATGAACACATTTTTCTCCAAAACTATAACAGATGCAAGCTTGTCCTGTTTGGTGGAGATGATATTTAATAAAATAAGTAGAAATCCACTAAAAGTTTTGTTTGGTTATCTGGCAATCCCGAGATAATCGTCTCCATGCTCCAAATCCATTTTAAAGCCATTTTTAAGGCATTTCGCGCATACATGAAATGAACACATTTTTCTCCAAAACTATAACAGATGCAAGCTTGTCCTGTTTGGTGGAGATGATATTTAATAAAATAAGTAGAAATCCACTAAAAGTTTTGTTTGGTTATCTTGCAATCCCGAGATAATCGTCTCCATGCTCCAAATCCATTTTAAAGCCATTTTTAAGGCATTTCGCGCATACATGAAATGAACACATTTTTCTCCAAAACTATAACAGATGCAAGCTTGTCCTGTTTGGTGGAGATGATATTTAATAAAATAAGTAGAAATCCACTAAAAGTTTTGTTTGGTTATCTTGCAATCCCGAGATAATCGTCTCCATGCTCCAAATCCATTTTAAAGCCATTTTTAAGGCATTTCGCGCATACATGAAATAAACACATTTTTCTCCAAAACTATAACAGATGCAAGCTTGTCCTGTTTGGTGGAGAAGATATTTAATAAAATAAGTAGAAATCCACTAAAAGTTTTGTTTGGTTATCTTGCAATCCCGAGATAATCGTCTCCATGCTCCAAATCCATTTTAAAGCCATTTTTAAGGCATTTCGCGCATACATGAAATGAACACATTTTTCTCCAAAACTATAACAGATGCAAGCTTGTCCTGTTTGGTGGAGATGATATTTAATAAAATAAGTAGAAATCCACTAAAAGTTTTGTTTGGTTATATTGCAATCCCGAGATAATCGTCTCCATGCTCCAAATCCATTTTAAAGCCATTTTAAGGCATTTCGCGCATACATGAAATGAACACATTTTTCTCCAAAACTATAACAGATGCAAGCTTGTCCTGTTTGGTGGAGATGATATTTAATAAAATAAGTAGAAATCCACTAAAAGTTTTGTTTGGTTATCTTGCAATCCCGAGATAATCATCTCCATGCTCCAAATCCATTTTAAAGCCATTTTTAAGGCATTTCGCGCATACATGAAATGAACACATTTTTCTCCAAAACTATAACAGATGCAAGCTTGTCCTGTTTGGTGGAGATGATATTTAATAAAATAAGTAGAAATCCACTAAAAGTTTTGTTTGGTTATCTTGCAATCCCGAGATAATCGTCTCCATGCTCCAAATCCATTTTAAAGCCATTTTTAAGGCATTTCGCGCATACATGAAATGAACACATTTTTCTCCAAAACTATAACAGATGCAAGCTTGTCCTGTTTGGTGGAGATGATATTTAATAAAATAAGTAGAAATCCACTAAAAGTTTTGTTTGGTTATCTTGCAATCCCGAGATAATCGTCTCCATGCTCCAAATCCATTTTAAAGCCATTTTTAAGGCATTTCGCGCATACATGAAATGAACACATTTTTCTCCAAAACTATAACAGATGCAAGCTTGTCCTGTTTGGTGGAGATGATATTTAATAAAATAAGTAGAAATCCACTAAAAGTTTTGTTTGGTTATCTTGCAATCCCGAGATAATCGTCTCCATGCTCCAAATCCATTTTAAAGCCATTTTTAAGGCATTTCGCGCATACATGAAATGAACACATTTTTCTCCAAAACTATAACAGATGCAAGCTTGTCCTGTTTGGTGGAGATGATATTTAATAAAATAAGTAGAAATCCACTAAAAGTTTTGTTTGGTTATCTTGCAATCCCGAGATAATCGTCTCCATGCTCCAAATCCATTTTAAAGCCATTTCAAAGGCATTTTGCGCATACATGAAATGAACACATTTTTCTCCAAAACTATAACACATGCAAGCTTGTCCTGTTTGGTGGAGATGATATTTAATAAAATAAGTAGAAATCCACTAAACGTTTTGTTTGGTTATCTTGCAATCCCGAGATAATCGTCTCCATGCTCCAAATCCATTTTAAAGCCATTTTTAAGGCATTTCGCGCATACATGAAATGAACACATTTTTCTCCAAAACTATAACAGATGCAAGCTTGTCCTGTTTGGTGGAGATGATATTTAATAAAATAAGTAGAAATCCACTAAAAGTTTTGTTTGGTTATCTTGCAATCCCGAGATAATCGTCTCCATGCTCCAAATCCATTTTAAAGCCATTTTTAAGGCATTTCGCGCATACATGAAATGAACACATTTTTCTCCAAAACTATAACAGATGCAAGCTTGTCCTGTTTGGTGGAGATGATATTTAATAAAATAAGTAGAAATCCACTAAAAGTTTTGTTTGGTTATCTTGCAATCCCGAGATAATCGTCTCCATGCTCCAAATCCATTTTAAAGCCATTTTTAAGGCATTTCGCGCATACATGAAATGAACACATTTTTCTCCAAAACTATAACAGATGCAAGCTTGTCCTGTTTGGTGGAGATGATATTTAATAAAATAAGTAGAAATCCACTAAAAGTTTTGTTTGGTTATCTTGCAATCCCGAGATAATCGTCTCCATGCTCCAAATCCATTTTAAAGCCATTTCAAAGGCATTTTGCGCATACATGAAATGAACACATTTTTCTCCAAAACTATAACACATGCAAGCTTGTCCTGTTTGGTGGAGATGATATTTAATAAAATAAGTAGAAATCCACTAAAAGTTTTGTTTGGTTATCTTGCAATCCCGAGATAATCGTCTCCATGCTCCAAATCCATTTTAAAGCCATTTTTAAGGCATTTCGCGCATACATGAAATTAACACATTTTTCTCCAAAACTATAACAGATGCAAGCTTGTCCTGTTTGGTGGAGATGATATTTAATAAAATAAGTAGAAATCCACTAAAAGTTTTGTTTGGTTATCTTGCAATCCCGAGATAATCGTCTCCATGCTCCAAATCCATTTTAAAGCCATTTTTAAGGCATTTCGCGCATACATGAAATGAACACATTTTTCTCCAAAACTATAACAGATGCAAGCTTGTCCTGTTTGGTGGAGATGATATTTAATAAAATAAGTAGAAATCCACTAAAAGTTTTGTTTGGTTATCTTGCAATCCCGAGATAATCGTCTCCATGCTCCAAATCCATTTTAAAGCCATTTTTAAGGCATTTCGCGCATACATGAAATGAACACATTTTTCTCCAAAACTATAACAGATGCAAGCTTGTCCTGTTTGGTGGAGATGATATTTAATAAAATAAGTAGAAATCCTTTAAAAGTTTTGTTTGGTTATATTGCAATCCCGAGATAATCGTCTCCATGCTCCAAATCCATTTTAAAGCCATTTTTAAGGCATTTCGCGCATACATGAAATGAACACATTTTTCTCCAAAACTATAACAGATGCAAGCTTGTCCTGTTTGGTGGAGATGATATTTAATAAAATAAGTAGAAATCCACTAAAAGTTTTGTTTGGTTATCTTGCAATCCCGAGATAATCGTCTCCATGCTCCAAATCCATTTTAAAGCCATTTTTAAGGCATTTCGCGCATACATGAAATGAACACATTTTTCTCCAAAACTATAACAGATGCAAGCTTGTCCTGTTTGGTGGAGATGATATTTAATAAAATAAGTAGAAATCCACTAAAAGTTTTGTTTGGTTATCTTGCAATCCCGAGATAATCGTCTCCATGCTCCAAATCCATTTTAAAGCCATTTTTAAGGCATTTCGCGCATACATGAAATGAACACATTTTTCTCCAAAACTATAACAGATGCAAGCTTGTCCTGTTTGGTGGAGATAATATTTAATAAAATAAGTAGAAATCTACTAAAAGTTTCGTTTGTTTATATTGCCATCCTGAGATAATCGTCTCCATGCTCCAAATCCATTTTAAAGCCATTTCAAAGGCATTTTGCGCATACATGAAATGAACACATTTTTCTCCAAAACTATAACACATGCAAGCTTGTCCTGTTTGGTGGAGATGATATTTAATAAAATAAGTAGAAATCCACTAAAAGTTTTGTTTGGTTATCTTGCAATCCCGAGATAATCGTCTCCATGCTCCAAATCCATTTTAAAGCCATTTTTAAGGCATTTCGCGCATACATGAAATGAACACATTTTTCTCCAAAACTATAACAGATGCAAGCTTGTCCTGTTTGGTGGAGATGATATTTAATAAAATAAGTAGAAATCCACTAAAAGTTTTGTTTGGTTATCTTGCAATCCCGAGATAATCGTCTCCATGCTCCAAATCCATTTTAAAGCCATTTTTAAGGCATTTCGCGCATACATGAAATGAACACATTTTTCTCCAAAACTATAATAGATGCAAGCTTGTCCTGTTCGGTGGAGATGATATTTAATAAAATAAGTAGAAATCCACTAAAAGTTTTGTTTGGTTATCTTGCAATCCCGAGATAATCGTCTCCATGCTACAAATCCATTTTAAAGCCATTTTTAAGGCATTTCGCGCATACATGAAATGAACACATTTTTCTCCAAAACTATAACAGATGCAAGCTTGTCCTGTTTGGTGGAGATGATATTTAATAAAATAAGTAGAAATCCACTAAAAGTTTTGTTTGGTTATCTTGCAATTCCGAGATAATCGTCTCCATGCTCCAAATCCATTTTAAAGCCATTTCAAAGGCATTTTGCGCATACATGAAATGAACACATTTTTCTCCAAAACTATAACACATGCAAGCTTGTCCTGTTTGGTGGAGATGATATTTAATAAAATAAGTAGAAATCCACTAAAAGTTTTGTTTGGTTATCTTGCAATCCCGAGATAATCGTCTCCATGCTCCAAATCCATTTTAAAGCCATTTTTAAGGCATTTCGCGCATACATGAAATGAACACATTTTTCTCCAAAACTATAACAGATGCAAGCTTGTCCTGTTTGGTGGAGATAATATTTAATAAAATAAGTAGAAATCTACTAAAAGTTTCGTTTGTTTATATTGCCATCCTGAGATAATCGTCTCCATGCTCCAAATCCATTTTAAAGCCATTTCAAAGGCATTTTGCGCATACATGAAATGAACACATTTTTCTCCAAAACTATAACACATGCAAGCTTGTCCTGTTTGGTGGAGATGATATTTAATAAAATAAGTAGAAATCCACTAAAAGTTTTGTTTGGTTATCTTGCAATCCCGAGATAATCGTCTCCATGCTCCAAATCCATTTTAAAGTCATTTTTAAGGCATTTCGCGCATACATGAAATGAACACATTTTTCTCCAAAACTATAACAGATGCAAGCTTGTCCTGTTTGGTGGAGATGATATTTAATAAAATAAGTAGAAATCCACTAAAAGTTTTGTTTGGTTATTTTGCAATCCCGAGATAATCGTCTCCATGCTCCAAATCCATTTTAAAGCCATTTCAAAGGCATTTTGCGCATACATGAAATGAACACATTTTTCTCCAAAACTATAACACATGCAAGCTTGTCCTGTTTGGTGGAGATGATATTTAATAAAATAAGTAGAAATCCACTAAAAGTTTTGTTTGGTTATCTTGCAATCCCGAGATAATCGTCTCCATGCTCCAAATCCATTTTAAAGCCATTTTTAAGGCATTTCGCGCATACATGAAATGAACACATTTTTCTCCAAAACTATAACAGATGCAAGCTTGTCCTGTTTGGTGGAGATGATATTTAATAAAATAAGTAGAAATCCACTAAAAGTTTTGTTTGGTTATCTTGCAATCCCGAGATAATCGTCTCCATGCTCCAAATCCATTTTAAAGCCATTTTTAAGGCATTTCGCGCATACATGAAATGAACACATTTTTCTCCAAAACTATAATAGATGCAAGCTTGTCCTGTTCGGTGGAGATGATATTTAATAAAATAAGTAGAAATCCACTAAAAGTTTTGTTTGGTTATCTTGCAATCCCGAGATAATCGTCTCCATGCTACAAATCCATTTTAAAGCCATTTTTAAGGCATTTCGCGCATACATGAAATGAACACATTTTTCTCCAAAACTATAACAGATGCAAGCTTGTCCTGTTTGGTGGAGATGATATTTAATAAAATAAGTAGAAATCCACTAAAAGTTTCGTTTGTTTATATTGCCATCCTGAGATAATCGTCTCCATGCTCCAAATCCATTTTAAAGCCATTTCAAAGGCATTTTGCGCATACATGAAATGAACACATTTTTCTCCAAAACTATAACACATGCAAGCTTGTCCTGTTTGGTGGAGATGATATTTAATAAAATAAGTAGAAATCCACTAAAAGTTTTGTTTGGTTATCTTGCAATCCCGAGATAATCGTCTCCATGCTCCAAATCCATTTTAAAGTCATTTTTATGGCATTTCGCGCATACATGAAATGAACACATTTTTCTCCAAAACTATAACAGATGCAAGCTTGTCCTGTTTGGTGGAGATGATATTTAATAAAATAAGTAGAAATCCACTAAAAGTTTTGTTTGGTTATTTTGCAATCCCGAGATAATCGTCTCCATGCTCCAAATCCATTTTAAAGCCATTTCAAAGGCATTTTGCGCATACATGAAATGAACACATTTTTCTCCAAAACTATAACACATGCAAGCTTGTCCTGTTTGGTGGAGATGATATTTAATAAAATAAGTAGAAATCCACTAAAAGTTTTGTTTGGTTATCTTGCAATCCCGAGATAATCGTCTCCATGCTCCAAATCCATTTTAAAGCCATTTTTAAGGCATTTCGCGCATACATGAAATGAACACATTTTTCTCCAAAACTATAACAGATGCAAGCTTGTCCTGTTTGGTGGAGATGATATTTAATAAAATAAGTAGAAATCTACTAAAAGTTTTGTTTGGTTATCTTGCAATCCCGAGATAATCGTCTCCATGCTCCAAATCCATTTTAAAGCCATTTTTAAGGCATTTCGTGCATACATGAAATGAACAAATTTTTCTCCAAAACTATAACAGATGCAAGCTTGTCCTGTTTGGTGGAGATGATATTTAATAAAATAAGTAGAAATCCACTAAAAGTTTTGTTTGGTTATCTTGCAATCCCGAGATAATCGTCTCCATGCTCCAAATCCATTTTAAAGCCATTTTTAAGGCATTTCGCGCATACATGAAATGAACACATTTTTCTCCAAAACTATAACAGATGCAAGCTTGTCCTGTTTGGTGGAGATGATATTTAATAAAATAAGTAGAAATCCACTAAAAGTTTTGTTTGGTTATATTGCAATCCCGAGATAATCGTCTCCATGCTCCAAATCCATTTTAAAGCCATTTTTAAGGCATTTCGCGCATACATGAAATGAACACATTTTTCTCCAAAACTATAACAGATGCAAGCTTGTCCTGTTTGGTGGAGATGATATTTAATAAAATAAGTAGAAATCCACTAAAAGTTTTGTTTGGTTATCTTGCAATCCCGAGATAATCGTCTCCATGCTCCAAATCCATTTTAAAGCCATTTTTAAGGCATTTCGCGCATACATGAAATGAACACATTTTTCTCCAAAACTATAACAGATGCAAGCTTGTCCTGTTTGGTGGAGATGATATTTAATAAAATAAGTAGAAATCCACTAAAAGTTTTGTTTGGTTATCTTGCAATCCCGAGATAATCGTCTCCATGCTCCAAATCCATTTTAAAGCCATTTTTAAGGCATTTCGCGCATACATGAAATGAACACATTTTTCTCCAAAACTATAACAGATGCAAGCTTGTCCTGTTTGGTGGAGATGATATTTAATAAAATAAGTAGAAATCCACTAAAAGTTTTGTTTGGTTATCTTGCAATCCCGAGATAATCGTCTCCATGCTCCAAATCCATTTTAAAGCCATTTTTAAGGCATTTCGCGCATACATGAAATGAACACATTTTTCTCCAAAACTATAACAGATGCAAGCTTGTCCTGTTTGGTGGAGATGATATTTAATAAAATAAGTAGAAATCCACTAAAAGTTTTGTGTGGTTATCTTGCAATCCCGAGATAATCGTCTCCATGCTCCAAATCCATTTTAAAGCCATTTTTAAGGCATTTCGCGCATACATGAAATGAACACACTTTTCTCCAAAACTATAACAGATGCAAGCTTGTCCTGTTTGGTGGAGATGATATTTAATAAAATAAGTAGAAATCCACTAAAAGTTTTGTTTGGTTATCTTGCAATCCCGAGATAATCGTCTCCATGCTCCAAATCCATTTTAAAGCCATTTCAAAGGCATTTTGCGCATACATGAAATGAACACATTTTTCTCCAAAACTATAACAGATGCAAGCTTGTCCTGTTTGGTGGAGATGATATTTAATAAAATAAGTAGAAATCCACTAAAAGTTTTGTTTGGTTATCTTGCAATCCCGAGATAATCGTCTCCATGCTCCAAATCCATTTTAAAGCCATTTTTAAGGCATTTCGCGCATACATGAAATGAACACATTTTTCTCCAAAACTATAACAGATGCAAGCTTGTCCTGTTTGGTGGAGATAATATTTAATAAAATAAGTAGAAATCTACTAAAAGTTTCGTTTGTTTATATTGCCATCCTGAGATAATCGTCTCCATGCTCCAAATCCATTTTAAAGCCATTTCAAAGGCATTTTGCGCATACATGAAATGAACACATTTTTCTCCAAAACTATAACACATGCAAGCTTGTCCTGTTTGGTGGAGATGATATTTAATAAAATAAGTAGAAATCCACTAAAAGTTTTGTTTGGTTATCTTGCAATCCCGAGATAATCGTCTCCATGCTCCAAATCCATTTTAAAGCCATTTTTAAGGCATTTCGCGCATACATGAAATGAACACATTTTTCTCCAAAACTATAACAGATGCAAGCTTGTCCTGTTTGGTGGAGATGATATTTAATAAAATAAGTAGAAATCCACTAAAAGTTTTGTTTGGTTATCTTGCAATCCCGAGATAATCGTCTCCATGCTCCAAATCCATTTTAAAGCCATTTTTAAGGCATTTCGCGCATACATGAAATGAACACATTTTTCTCCAAAACTATAACAGATGCAAGCTTGTCCTGTTTGGTGGAGATGATATTTAATAAAATAAGTAGAAATCCACTAAAAGTTTTGTTTGGTTATCTTGCAATCCCGAGATAATCGTCTCCATGCTCCAAATCCATTTTAAAGCCATTTTTAAGGCATTTCGTGCATACATGAAATGAACAAATTTTTCTCCAAAACTATAACAGATGCAAGCTTGTCCTGTTTGGTGGAGATGATATTTAATAAAATAAGTAGAAATCCACTAAAAGTTTTGTTTGGTTATCTTGCAATCCCGAGATAATCGTCTCCATGCTCCAAATCCATTTTAAAGCCATTTTTAAGGCATTTCGCGCATACATGAAATGAACACATTTTTCTCCAAAACTATAACAGATGCAAGCTTGTCCTGTATGGTGGAGATGATATTTAATAAAATAAGTAGAAATCCACTAAAAGTTTTGTTTGGTTATATTGCAATCCCGAGATAATCGTCTCCATGCTCCAAATCCATTTTAAAGCAATTTTTAAGGCATTTCGCGCATACATGAAATGAACACATTTTTCTCCAAAACTATAACAGATGCAAGCTTGTCCTGTTTGGTGGAGATGATATTTAATAAAATAAGTAGAAATCCACTAAAAGTTTTGTTTGGTTATCTTGCAATCCCGAGATAATCGTCTCCATGCTCCAAATCCATTTTAAAGCCATTTTTAAGGCATTTCGCGCATACATGAAATGAACACATTTTTCTCCAAAACTATAACAGATGCAAGCTTGTCCTGTTTGGTGGAGATGATATTTAATAAAATAAGTAGAAATCCACTAAAAGTTTTGTTTGGTTATCTTGCAATCCCGAGATAATCGTCTCCATGCTCCAAATCCATTTTAAAGCCATTTTTAAGGCATTTCGCGCATACATGAAATGAACACATTTTTCTCCAAAACTATAACAGATGCAAGCTTGTCCTGTTTGGTGGAGATGATATTTAATAAAATAAGTAGAAATCCACTAAAAGTTTTGTTTGGTTATCTTGCAATCCCGAGATAATCGTCTCCATGCTCCAAATCCATTTTAAAGCCATTTTTAAGGCATTTCGCGCATACATGAAATGAACACACTTTTCTCCAAAACTATAACAGATGCAAGCTTGTCCTGTTTGGTGGAGATGATATTTAATAAAATAAGTAGAAATCCACTAAAAGTTTTGTTTGGTTATATTGCAATCCCGAGATAATCGTCTCCATGCTCCAAATCCATTTTAAAGCCATTTTTAAGGCATTTCGCGCATACATGAAATGAACACATTTTTCTCCAAAACTATAACAGATGCAAGCTTGTCCTGTTTGGTGGAGATGATATTTAATAAAATAAGTAGAAATCCACTAAAAGTTTTGTTTGGTTATCTTGCAATTTCGAGATAATCGTCTCCATGCTCCAAATCCATTTTAAAGCCATTTTTAAGGCATTTCGCGCATACATGAAATGAACACATTTTTCTCCAAAACTATAACAGATGCAAGCTTGTCCTGTTTGGTGGAGATGATATTTAATAAAATAAGTAGAAATCCACTAAAAGTTTTGTTTGGTTATCTTGCAATCCCGAGATAATCGTCTCCATGCTCCAAATCCATTTTAAAGCCATTTTTAAGGCATTTCGCGCATACATGAAATGAACACATTTTTCTCCAAAACTATAACAGATGCAAGCTTGTCCTGTTTGGTGGAGATGATATTTAATAAAATAAGTAGAAATCCACTAAAAGTTTTGTTTGGTTATATTGCAATCCCGAGATAATCGTCTCCATGCTCCAAATCCATTTTAAAGCCATTTTTAAGGCATTTCGCGCATACATGAAATGAACACATTTTTCTCCAAAACTATAACAGATGCAAGCTTGTCCTGTTTGGTGGAGATGATATTTAATAAAATAAGTAGAAATCCACTAAAAGTTTTGTTTGGTTATCTTGCAATTTCGAGATAATCGTCTCCATGCTCCAAATCCATTTTAAAGCCATTTTTAAGGCATTTCGCGCATACATGAAATGAACACATTTTTCTCCAAAACTATAACAGATGCAAGCTTGTCCTGTTTGGTGGAGATGATATTTAATAAAATAAGTAGAAATCCACTAAAAGTTTTGTTTGGTTATCTTGCAATCCCGAGATAATCGTCTCCATGCTCCAAATCCATTTTAAAGCCATTTTTAAGGCATTTCGCGCATACATGAAATGAACACATTTTTCTCCAAAACTATAACAGATGCAAGCTTGTCCTGTTTGGTGGAGATGATATTTAATAAAATAAGTAGAAATCCACTAAAAGTTTTGTTTGGTTATCTTGCAATCCCGAGATAATCGTCTCCATGCTCCAAATCCATTTTAAAGCCATTTTTAAGGCATTTCGCGCATACATGAAATGAACACATTTTTCTCCAAAACTATAACAGATGCAAGCTTGTCCTGTTTGGTGGAGATAATATTTAATCAAATAAGTAGAAATCTACTAAAAGTTTCGTTTGTTTATATTGCCATCCTGAGATAATCGTCTCCATGCTCCAAATCCATTTTAAAGCCATTTTTAAGGCATTTCGCGCATACATGAAATGAACACATTTTTCTCCAAAACTATAACAGATGCAAGCTTGTCCTGTTTGGTGGAGATGATATTTAATAAAATAAGTAGAAATCCACTAAAAGTTTTGTTTGGTTATCTTGCAATCCCGAGATAATCGTCTCCATGCTCCAAATCCATTTTAAAGCCATTTTTAAGGCATTTCGCGCATACATGAAATGAACACATTTTTCTCCAAAACTATAACAGATGCAAGCTTGTCCTGTTTGGTGGAGATGATATTTAATAAAATAAGTAGAAATCCACTAAAAGTTTTGTTTGGTTATCTTGCAATCCCGAGATAATCGTCTCCATGCTCCAAATCCATTTTAAAGCCATTTTTAAGGCATTTCGCGCATACATGAAATGAACACATTTTTCTCCAAAACTATAACAGATGCAAGCTTGTCCTGTTTGGTGGAGATGATATTTAATAAAATAAGTAGAAATCCACTAAAAGTTTTGTTTGGTTATCTTGCAATCCCGAGATAATCGTCTCCATGCTCCAAATCCATTTTAAAGCCATTTCAAAGGCATTTTGCGCATACATGAAATTAACACATTTTTCTCCAAAACTATAACACATGCAAGCTTGTCCTGTTTGGTGGAGATGATATTTAATAAAATAAGTAGAAATCCACTAAAAGTTTTGTTTGGTTATCTTGCAATCCCGAGATAATCGTCTCCATGCTCCAAATCCATTTTAAAGCCATTTTTAAGGCATTTCGCGCATACATGAAATGAACACATTTTTCTCCAAAACTATAACAGATGCAAGCTTGTCCTGTTTGGTGGAGATGATATTTAATAAAATAAGTAGAAATCCACTAAACGTTTTGTTTGGTTATCTTGCAATCCCGAGATAATCGTCTCCATGCTCCAAATCCATTTTAAAGCCATTTTTAAGGCATTTCGCGCATACATGAAATTAACACATTTTTCTCCAAAACTATAACAGATGCAAGCTTGTCCTGTTTGGTGGAGATGATATTTAATAAAATAAGTAGAAATCCACTAAAAGTTTTGTTTGGTTATATTGCAATCCCGAGATAATCGTCTCCATGCTCCAAATCCATTTTAAAGCCATTTTTAAGGCATTTCGCGCATACATGAAATGAACACATTTTTCTCCAAAACTATAACAGATGCAAGCTTGTCCTGTTTGGTGGAGATGATATTTAATAAAATAAGTAGAAATCCACTAAAAGTTTTGTTTGGTTATCTTGCAATCCCGAGATAATCGTCTCCATGCTCCAAATCCATTTTAAAGGCATTTTTAAGGCATTTCGCGCATACATGAAATGAACACATTTTTCTCCAAAACTATAACAGATGCAAGCTTGTCCTGTTTGGTGGAGATGATATTTAATAAAATAAGTAGAAATCCACTAAAAGTTTTGTTTGGTTATCTTGCAATCCCGAGATAATCGTCTCCATGCTCCAAATCCATTTTAAAGCCATTTTTAAGGCATTTCGCGCATACATGAAATGAACACATTTTTCTCCAAAACTATAACAGATGCAAGCTTGTCCTGTTTGGTGGAGATGATATTTAATAAAATAAGTAGAAATCCACTAAAAGTTTTGTTTGGTTATCTTGCAATCCCGAGATAATCGTCTCCATGCTCCAAATCCATTTTAAAGTCATTTTTAAGGCATTTCGCGCATACATGAAATGAACACATTTTTCTCCAAAACTATAACAGATGCAAGCTTGTCCTGTTTGGTGGAGATAATATTTAATAAAATAAGTAGAAATCTACTAAAAGTTTCGTTTGTTTATATTGCCATCCTGAGATAATCGTCTCCATGCTCCAAATCCATTTTAAAGCCATTTCAAAGGCATTTTGCGCATACATGAAATGAACACATTTTTCTCCAAAACTATAACACATGCAAGCTTGTCCTGTTTGATGGAGATGATATTTAATAAAATAAGTAGAAATCCACTAAAAGTTTTGTTTGGTTATCTTGCAATCCCGAGATAATCGTCTCCATGCTCCAAATCCATTTTAAAGCCATTTTTAAGGCATTTCGCGCATACATGAAATGAACACATTTTTCTCCAAAACTATAACAGATGCAAGCTTGTCCTGTTTGGTGGAGATGATATTTAATAAAATAAGTAGAAATCCACTAAAAGTTTTGTTTGGTTATCTTGCAATCCCGAGATAATCGTCTCCATGCTCCAAATCCATTTTAAAGCCATTTTTAAGGCATTTCGCGCATACATGAAA
Organism: Anomaloglossus baeobatrachus; assembly: GCF_048569485.1. Taxonomy (NCBI): domain Eukaryota; kingdom Metazoa; phylum Chordata; class Amphibia; order Anura; family Aromobatidae; genus Anomaloglossus; species Anomaloglossus baeobatrachus. The sequence continues at coordinate 20,396 of NW_027442566.1, forward strand.
TGAACACATTTTTCTCCAAAGCTATAACAGATGCAAGCTTGTCCTGTTTGGTGGAGATAATATTTAATAAAATAAGTAGAAATCCACTAAAAGTTTTGTTTGGTTATCTTGCAATCCCGAGATAATCGTCTCCATGCTCCAAATCCATTTTAAAGCCATTTCAAAGGCATTTTGCGCATACATGAAATTAACACATTTTTCTCCAAAACTATAACACATGCAAGCTTGTTCTGTTTGGTGGAGATGATATTTAATAAAATAAGTAGAAATCCACTAAAAGTTTTGTTTGGTTATCTTGCAATCCCGAGATAATCGTCTCCATGCTCCAAATCCATTTTAAAGCCATTTTTAAGGCATTTCGCGCATACATGAAATGAACACATTTTTCTCCAAAACTATAACAGATGCAAGCTTGTCCTGTTTGGTGGAGATGATATTTAATAAAATAAGTAGAAATCCACTAAAAGTTTTGTTTGGTTATCTTGCAATCCCGAGATAATCGTCTCCATGCTCCAAATCCATTTTAAAGCCATTTTTAAGGCATTTCGCGCATACATGAAATGAACACATTTTTCTCCAAAACTATAACAGATGCAAGCTTGTCCTGTTTGGTGGAGATGATATTTAATAAAATAAGTAGAAATCCACTAAACGTTTTGTTTGGTTATCTTGCAATCCCGAGATAATCTTCTCCATGCTCCAAATCCATTTTAAAGCCATTTTTAAGGCATTTCGCGCATACATGAAATGAACACATTTTTCTCCAAAACTATAACAGATGCAAGCTTGTCCTGTTTGGTGGAGATGATATTTAATAAAATAAGTAGAAATCCACTAAACGTTTTGTTTGGTTATCTTGCAATCCCGAGATAATCGTCTCCATGCTCCAAATCCATTTTAAAGCCATTTTTAAGGCATTTCGCGCATACATGAAATGAACACATTTTTCTCCAAAACTATAACAGATGCAAGCTTGTCCTGTTTGGTGGAGATGATATTTAATAAAATAAGTAGAAATCCACTAAAAGTTTTGTTTGGTTATATTGCAATCCCGAGATAATCGTCTCCATGCTCCAAATCCATTTTAAAGCCATTTTTAAGGCATTTCGCGCATACATGAAATGAACACATTTTTCTCCAAAACTATAACAGATGCAAGCTTGTCCTGTTTGGTGGAGATGATATTTAATAAAATAAGTAGAAATCCACTAAAAGTTTTGTTTGGTTATCTTGCAATCCCGAGATAATCGTCTCCATGCTCCAAATCCATTTTAAAGCCATTTTTAAGGCATTTCGCGCATACATGAAATGAACACATTTTTCTCCAAAACTATAACAGATGCAAGCTTGTCCTGTTTGGTGGAGATGATATTTAATAAAATAAGTAGAAATCCACTAAAAGTTTTGTTTGGTTATCTTGCAATCCCGAGATAATCGTCTCCATGCTCCAAATCCATTTTAAAGGCATTTTTAAGGCATTTCGCGCATACATGAAATGAACACATTTTTCTCCAAAACTATAACAGATGCAAGCTTGTCCTGTTTGGTGGAGATGATATTTAATAAAATAAGTAGAAATCCACTAAAAGTTTTGTTTGGTTATCTTGCAATCCCGAGATAATCGTCTCCATGCTCCAAATCCTTTTTAAAGCCATTTTTAAGGCATTTCGCGCATACATGAAATGAACACATTTTTCTCCAAAACTATAACAGATGCAAGCTTGTCCTGTTTGGTGGAGATGATATTTAATAAAATAAGTAGAAATCCACTAAAAGTTTTGTTTGGTTATCTTGCAATCCCGAGATAATCGTCTCCATGCTCCAAATCCATTTTAAAGTCATTTTTAAGGCATTTCGCGCATACATGAAATGAACACATTTTTCTCCAAAACTATAACAGATGCAAGCTTGTCCTGTTTGGTGGAGATAATATTTAATAAAATAAGTAGAAATCTACTAAAAGTTTCGTTTGTTTATATTGCCATCCTGAGATAATCGTCTCCATGCTCCAAATCCATTTTAAAGCCATTTCAAATGCATTTTGCGCATACATGAAATGAACACATTTTTCTCCAAAACTATAACACATGCAAGCTTGTCCTGTTTGGTGGAGATGATATTTAATAAAATAAGTAGAAATCCACTAAAAGTTTTGTTTGGTTATCTTGCAATCCCGAGATAATCGTCTCCATGCTCCAAATCCATTTTAAAGCCATTTTTAAGGCATTTCGCGCATACATGAAATGAACACATTTTTCTCCAAAACTATAACAGATGCAAGCTTGTCCTGTTTGGTGGAGATGATATTTAATAAAATAAGTAGAAATCCACTAAAAGTTTTGTTTGGTTATCTTGCAATCCCGAGATAATCGTCTCCATGCTCCAAATCCATTTTAAAGCCATTTTTAAGGCATTTCGCGCATACATAAATGAACACATTTTTCTCCAAAGCTATAACAGATGCAAGCTTGTCCTGTTTGGTGGAGATAATATTTAATAAAATAAGTAGAAATCTACTAAAAGTTTCGTTTGTTTATATTGCCATCCTGAGATAATCGTCTCCATGCTCCAAATCCATTTTAAAGCCATTTTTAAGGCATTTCGCGCATACATGAAATGAACACATTTTTCTCCAAAACTATAACAGATGCAAGCTTGTCCTGTTTGGTGGAGATGATATTTAATAAAATAAGTAGAAATCCACTAAAAGTTTTGTTTGGTTATCTTGCAATCCCGAGATAATCGTCTCCATGCCCCAAATCCATTTTAAAGCCATTTTTAAGGCATTTCGCGCATACATGAAATGAACACATTTTTCTCCAAAACTATAACAGATGCAAGCTTGTCCTGTTTGGTGGAGATGATATTTAATAAAATAAGTAGAAATCCACTAAAAGTTTTGTTTGGTTATATTGCAATCCCGAGATAATCGTCTCCATGCTCCAAATCCATTTTAAAGCCATTTTTAAGGCATTTCGCGCATACATGAAATGAACACATTTTTCTCCAAAACTATAACAGATGCAAGCTTGTCCTGTTTGGTGGAGATGATATTTAATAAAATAAGTAGAAATCCACTAAAAGTTTTGTTTGGTTATCTTGCAATCCCGAGATAATCGTCTCCATGCTCCAAATCCATTTTAAAGCCATTTTTAAGGCATTTCGCGCATACATGAAATGAACACATTTTTCTCCAAAACTATAACACATGCAAGCTTGTCCTGTTTGGTGGAGATGATATTTAATAAAATAAGTAGAAATCCACTAAAAGTTTTGTTTGGTTATCTTGCAATCCCGAGATAATCGTCTCCATGCTCCAAATCCATTTTAAAGCCATTTTTAAGGCATTTCGCGCATACATGAAATGAACACATTTTTCTCCAAAACTATAACAGATGCAAGCTTGTCCTGTTTGGTGATGATATTTAATAAAATAAGTAGAAATCCACTAAAAGTTTTGTTTGGTTATCTTGCAATCCCGAGATAATCGTCTCCATGCTCCAAATCCATTTTAAAGCCATTTTTAAGGCATTTCGCGCATACATGAAATGAACACATTTTTCTCCAAAACTATAACAGATGCAAGCTTGTCCTGTTTGGTGGAGATGATATTTAATAAAATAAGTAGAAATTTACTAAAAGTTTTGTTTGGTTATCTTGCAATCCCGAGATAATCGTCTCCATGCTCCAAATCCATTTTAAAGCCATTTTTAAGGCATTTCGTGCATACATGAAATGAACACATTTTTCTCCAAAACTTTAACAGATGCAAGCTTGTCCTGTTTGGTGGAGATGATATTTAATAAAATAAGTAGAAATCCACTAAAAGTTTTGTTTGGTTATCTTGCAATCCCGAGATAATCGTCTCCATGCTCCAAATCCATTTTAAAGGCATTTTTAAGGCATTTCGCGCATACATGAAATGAACACATTTTTCTCCAAAACTATAACAGATGCAAGCTTGTCCTGTTTGGTGGAGATGATATTTAATAAAATAAGTAGAAATCCACTAAAAGTTTTGTTTGGTTATCTTGCAATCCCGAGATAATCGTCTCCATGCTCCAAATCCTTTTTAAAGCCATTTTTAAGGCATTTCGCGCATACATGAAATGAACACATTTTTCTCCAAAACTATAACAGATGCAAGCTTGTCCTGTTTGGTGGAGATGATATTTAATAAAATAAGTAGAAATCCACTAAAAGTTTTGTTTGGTTATCTTGCAATCCTGAGATAATCGTCTCCATGCTCCAAATCCATTTTAAAGTCATTTTTAAGGCATTTCGCGCATACATGAAATGAACACATTTTTCTCCAAAACTATAACAGATGCAAGCTTGTCCTGTTTGGTGGAGATAATATTTAATAAAATAAGTAGAAATCTACTAAAAGTTTCGTTTGTTTATATTGCCATCCTGAGATAATCGTCTCCATGCTCCAAATCCATTTTAAAGCCATTTCAAAGGCATTTTGCGCATACATGAAATGAACACATTTTTCTCCAAAACTATAACACATGCAAGCTTGTCCTGTTTGGTGGAGATGATATTTAATAAAATAAGTAGAAATCCACTAAAAGTTTTGTTTGGTTATCTTGCAATCCCGAGATAATCGTCTCCATGCTCCAAATCCATTTTAAAGCCATTTTTAAGGCATTTCGCGCATACATGAAATGAACACATTTTTCTCCAAAACTATAACAGATGCAAGCTTGTCCTGTTTGGTGGAGATGATATTTAATAAAATAAGTAGAAATCCACTAAAAGTTTTGTTTGGTTATCTTGCAATCCCGAGATAATCGTCTCCATGCTCCAAATCCATTTTAAAGCCATTTTTAAGGCATTTCGCGCATACATGAAATGAACACATTTTTCTCCAAAACTATAACAGATGCAAGCTTGTCCTGTTTGGTGGAGATGATATTTAATAAAATAAGTAGAAATCCACTAAAAGTTTTGTTTGGTTATCTTGCAATCCCGAGATAATCGTCTCCATGCTCCAAATCCATTTTAAAGCCATTTTTAAGGCATTTCGCGCATACATGAAATGAACACATTTTTCTCCAAAGCTATAACAGATGCAAGCTTGTCCTGTTTGGTGGAGATAATATTTAATAAAATAAGTAGAAATCTACTAAAAGTTTCGTTTGTTTATATTGCCATCCTGAGATAATCGTCTCCATGCTCCAAATCCATTTTAAAGCCATTTTTAAGGCATTTCGCGCATACATGAAATGAACACATTTTTCTCCAAAACTATAACAGATGCAAGCTTGTCCTGTTTGGTGGAGATGATATTTAATAAAATAAGTAGAAATCCACTAAAAGTTTTGTTTGGTTATCTTGCAATCCCGAGATAATCGTCTCCATGCTCCAAATCCATTTTAAAGCCATTTTTAAGGCATTTCGCGCATACATGAAATGAACACATTTTTCTCCAAAACTATAACAGATGCAAGCTTGTCCTGTTTGGTGGAGATGATATTTAATAAAATAAGTAGAAATCCACTAAAAGTTTTGTTTGGTTATATTGCAATCCCGAGATAATCGTCTCCATGCTCCAAATCCATTTTAAAGCCATTTTTAAGGCATTTCGCGCATACATGAAATGAACACATTTTTCTCCAAAACTATAACAGATGCAAGCTTGTCCTGTTTGGTGGAGATGATATTTAATAAAATAAGTAGAAATCCACTAAAAGTTTTGTTTGGATATCTTGCAATCCCGAGATAATCGTCTCCATGCTCCAAATCCATTTTAAAGCCATTTTTAAGGCATTTCGCGCATACATGAAATGAACACATTTTTCTCCAAAACTATAACACATGCAAGCTTGTCCTGTTTGGTGGAGATGATATTTAATAAAATAAGTAGAAATCCACTAAAAGTTTTGTTTGGTTATCTTGCAATCCTGAGATAATCGTCTCCATGCTCCAAATCCATTTTAAAGCCATTTTTAAGGCATTTCGCGCATACATGAAATGAACACATTTTTCTCCAAAACTATAACAGACGCAAGCTTGTCCTGTTTGGTGGAGATGATATTTAATAAAATAAGTAGAAATCCACTAAAAGTTTTGTTTGGTTATCTTGCAATCCCGAGATAATCGTCTCCATGCTCCAAATCCATTTTAAAGCCATTTTTAAGGCATTTCGCGCATACATGAAATGAACACATTTTTCTCCAAAACTATAACAGATGCAAGCTTGTCCTGTTTGGTGGAGATGATATTTAATAAAATAAGTAGAAATCCACTAAAAGTTTTGTTTGGTTATCTTGCAATCCCGAGATAATCGTCTCCATGCTCCAAATCCATTTTAAAGCCATTTTTAAGGCATTTCGCTCATACATGAAATGAACACATTTTTCTCCAAAACTATAACAGATGCAAGCTTGTCCTGTTTGGTGGAGATGATATTTAATAAAATAAGTAGAAATCCACTAAAAGTTTTGTTTGGTTATATTGCAATCCCGAGATAATCGTCTCCATGCTCCAAATCCATTTTAAAGCCATTTTTAAGGCATTTCGCGCATACATGAAATGAACACATTTTTCTCCAAAACTATAACAGATGCAAGCTTGTCCTGTTTGGTGGAGATGATATTTCATAAAATAAGTAGAAATCCACTAAAAGTTTTGTTTGGTTATCTTGCAATCCCGAGATAATCGTCTCCATGCTCCAAATCCATTTTAAAGCCATTTTTAAGGCATTTCGCGCATACATGAAATGAACACATTTTTCTCCAAAACTATAACAGATGCAAGCTTGTCCTGTTTGGTGGAGATGATATTTAATAAAATAAGTAGAAATCCACTAAAAGTTTTGTTTGGTTATCTTGCAATCCCGAGATAATCGTCTCCATGCTCCAAATCCATTTTAAAGCCATTTTTAAGGCATTTCGCGCATACATGAAATGAACACATTTTTCTCCAAAACTTTAACAGATACAAGCTTGTCCTGTTTGGTGGAGATGATATTTAATAAAATAAGTAGAAATCAACTAAAAGTTTTGTTTGGTTATCTTGCAATCCAGAGATAATCGTCTCCATGCTCCAAATCCATTTTAAAGCCATTTTTAAGGCATTTCGCGCATACATGAAATGAACACATTTTTCTCCAAAACTATAACAGATGCAAGCTTGTCCTGTTTGGTGGAGATGATATTTAATAAAATAAGTAGAAATCCACTAAAAGTTTTGTTTGGTTATCTTGCAATCCCGAGATAATCGTCTCCATGCTCCAAATCCATTTTAAAGCCATTTTTAAGGCATTTCGCGCATACATGAAATGAACACATTTTTCTCCAAAACTATAACAGATGCAAGCTTGTCCTGTTTGGTGGAGATGATATTTAATAAAATAAGTAGAAATCCACTAAAAGTTTTGTTTGGTTATCTTGCAATCCCGAGATAATCGTCTCCATGCTCCAAATCCATTTTAAAGCCATTTTTAAGGCATTTCGCGCATACATGAAATGAACACATTTTTCTCCAAAACTATAACAGATGCAAGCTTGTCCTGTTTGGTGGAGATAATATTTAATAAAATAAGTAGAAATCTACTAAAAGTTTCGTTTGTTTATATTGCCATCCTGAGATAATCGTCTCCATGCTCCAAATCCATTTTAAAGCCATTTTTAAGGCATTTCGCGCATACATGAAATGAACACATTTTTCTCCAAAACTATAACAGATGCAAGCTTGTCCTGTTTGGTGGAGATGATATTTAATAAAATAAGTAGAAATCCACTAAAAGTTTTGTTTGGTTATATTGCAATCCCGAGATAATCGTCTCCATGCTCCAAATCCATTTTAAAGCCATTTTTAAGGCATTTCGCGCATACATGAAATGAACACATTTTTCTCCAAAACTATAACAGATGCAAGCTTGTCCTGTTTGGTGGAGATAATATTTAATAAAATAAGTAGAAATCTACTAAAAGTTTCGTTTGTTTATATTGCCATCCTGAGATAATCGTCTCCATGCTCCAAATCCATTTTAAAGCCATTTTTAAGGCATTTTGCGCATACATGAAATGAACACATTTTTCTCCAAAACTATAACAGATGCAAGCTTGTCCTGTTTGGTGGAGATGATATTTAATAAAATAAGTAGAAATCCACTAAAAGTTTTGTTTGGTTATCTTGCAATCCCGAGATAATCGTCTCCATGCTCCAAATCCATTTTAAAGCCATTTTTAAGGCATTTCGCGCATACATGAAATGAACACATTTTTCTCCAAAACTATAACAGATGCAAGCTTGTCCTGTTTGGTGGAGATGATATTTAATAAAATAAGTAGAAATCCACTAAAAGTTTTGTTTGGTTATCTTGCAATCCCGAGATAATCGTCTCCATGCTCCAAATCCATTTTAAAGCCATTTTTAAGGCATTTCGCGCATACATGAAATGAACACATTTTTCTCCAAAACTATAACAGATGCAAGCTTGTCCTGTTTGGTGGAGATGATATTTAATAAAATAAGTAGAAATCCACTAAAAGTTTTGTTTGGTTATATTGCAATCCCGAGATAATCGTCTCCATGCTCCAAATCCATTTTAAAGCCATTTTTAAGGCATTTCGCGCATACATGAAATGAACACATTTTTCTCCAAAACTATAACAGATGCAAGCTTGTCCTGTTTGGTGGAGATGATATTTAATAAAATAAGTAGAAATCCACTAAAAGTTTTGTTTGGTTATCTTGCAATCCCGAGATAATCGTCTCCATGCTCCAAATCCATTTTAAAGCCATTTTTAAGGCATTTCGCGCATACATGAAATGAACACATTTTTCTCCAAAACTATAACAGATGCAAGCTTGTCCTGTTTGGTGGAGATGATATTTAATAAAATAAGTAGAAATCCACTAAAAGTTTTGTTTGGTTATCTTGCAATCCCGAGATAATCGTCTCCATGCTCCAAATCCATTTTAAAGCCATTTTTAAGGCATTTCGCGCATACATGAAATGAACACATTTTTCTCCAAAACTATAACAGATGCAAGCTTGTCCTGTTTGGTGGAGATAATATTTAATAAAATAAGTAGAAATCTACTAAAAGTTTCGTTTGTTTATATTGCCATCCTGAGATAATCGTCTCCATGTTCCAAATCCATTTTAAAGCCATTTTTAAGGCATTTTGCGCATACATGAAATGAACACATTTTTCTCCAAAACTATAACACATGCAAGCTTGTCCTGTTTGGTGGAGATGATATTTAATAAAATAAGTAGAAATCCACTAAAAGTTTTGTTTGGTTATCTTGCAATCCCGAGATAATCGTCTCCATGCTCCAAATCCATTTTAAAGCCATTTTTAAGGCATTTCGCGCATACATGAAATGAACACATTTTTCTCCAAAACTATAACAGATGCAAGCTTGTCCTGTTTGGTGGAGATGATATTTAATAAAATAAGTAGAAATCCACTAAAAGTTTTGTTTGGTTATCTTGCAATCCCGAGATAATCGTCTCCATGCTCCAAATCCATTTTAAAGCCATTTTTAAGGCATTTCGCGCATACATGAAATGAACACATTTTTCTCCAAAACTATAACAGATGCAAGCTTGTCCTGTTTGGTGGAGATGATATTTAATAAAATAAGTAGAAATCCACTAAAAGTTTTGTTTGGTTATCTTGCAATCCCGAGATAATCGTCTCCATGCTCCAAATCCATTTTAAAGCCATTTTTAAGGCATTTCGCGCATACATGAAATGAACACATTTTTCTCCAAAACTATAACAGATGCAAGCTTGTCCTGTTTGGTGGAGATGATATTTAATAAAATAAGTAGAAATCCACTAAAAGTTTTGTTTGGTTATCTTGCAATCCCGAGATAATCGTCTCCATGCTCCAAATCCATTTTAAAGCCATTTTTAAGGCATTTCGCGCATACATGAAATGAACACATTTTTCTCCAAAACTATAACAGATGCAAGCTTGTCCTGTTTGGTGGAGATGATATTTAATAAAATAAGTAGAAATCCACTAAAAGTTTTGTTTGGTTATCTTGCAATCCCGAGATAATCGTCTCCATGCTCCAAATCCATTTTAAAGCCATTTTTAAGGCATTTCGCGCATACATGAAATGAACACATTTTTCTCCAAAACTATAACAGATGCAAGCTTGTCCTGTTTGGTGGAGATGATATTTAATAAAATAAGTAGAAATCCACTAAAAGTTTTGTTTGGTTATCTTGCAATCCCGAGATAATCGTCTCCATGCTCCAAATCCATTTTAAAGCCATTTTTAAGGCATTTCGCGCATACATGAAATGAACACATTTTTCTCCAAAACTATAACAGATGCAAGCTTGTCCTGTTTGGTGGAGATGATATTTAATAAAATAAGTAGAAATCCACAAAAAGTTTTGTTTGGTTATCTTGCAATCCCGAGATAATCGTCTCCATGCTCCAAATCCATTTTAAAGCCATTTTTAAGGCATTTCGCGCATACATGAAATGAACACATTTTTCTCCAAAACTATAACAGATGCAAGCTTGTCCTGTTTGGTGGAGATGATATTTAATAAAATAAGTAGAAATCCACTAAAAGTTTTGTTTGGTTATATTGCAATCCCGAGATAATCGTCTCCATGCTCCAAATCCATTTTAAAGCCATTTTTAAGGCATTTCGCGCATACATGAAATGAACACATTTTTCTCCAAAACTATAACAGATGCAAGCTTGTCCTGTTTGGTGGAGATGATATTTAATAAAATAAGTAGAAATCCACTAAAAGTTTTGTTTGGTTATCTTGCAATCCCGAGATAATCGTCTCCATGCTCCAAATCCATTTTAAAGCCATTTTTAAGGCATTTCGCGCATACATGAAATGAACACATTTTTCTCCAAAACTATAACAGATGCAAGCTTGTCCTGTTTGGTGGAGATAATATTTAATAAAATAAGTAGAAATCTACTAAAAGTTTCGTTTGTTTATATTGCCATCCTGAGATAATCGTCTCCATGCTCCAAATCCATTTTAAAGCCATTTTTAAGGCATTTTGCGCATACATGAAATGAACACATTTTTCTCCAAAACTATAACAGATGCAAGCTTGTCCTGTTTGGTGGAGATGATATTTAATAAAATAAGTAGAAATCCACTAAAAGTTTTGTTTGGTTATCTTGCAATCCCGAGATAATCGTCTCCATGCTCCAAATCCATTTTAAAGCCATTTTTAAGGCATTTCGCGCATACATGAAATGAACACATTTTTCTCCAAAACTATAACAGATGCAAGCTTGTCCTGTTTGGTGGAGATGATATTTAATAAAATAAGTAGAAATCCACTAAAAGTTTTGTTTGGTTATCTTGCAATCCCGAGATAATCGTCTCCATGCTCCAAATCCATTTTAAAGCCATTTTTAAGGCATTTAGCGCATACATGAAATGAACACATTTTTCTCCAAAACTATAACAGATGCAAGCTTGTCCTGTTTGGTGGAGATGATATTTAATAAAATAAGTAGAAATCCACTAAAAGTTTTGTTTGGTTATATTGCAATCCCGAGATAATCGTCTCCATGCTCCAAATCCATTTTAAAGCCATTTTTAAGGCATTTCGCGCATACATGAAATGAACACATTTTTCTCCAAAACTATAACAGATGCAAGCTTGTCCTGTTTGGTGGAGATGATATTTAATAAAATAAGTAGAAATCCACTAAAAGTTTTGTTTGGTTATCTTGCAATCCCGAGATAATCGTCTCCATGCTCCAAATCCATTTTAAAGCCATTTTTAAGGCATTTCGCGCATACATGAAATGAACACATTTTTCTCCAAAACTATAACAGATGCAAGCTTGTCCTGTTTGGTGGAGATGATATTTAATAAAATAAGTAGAAATCCACTAAAAGTTTTGTTTGGTTATCTTGCAATCCCGAGATAATCGTCTCCATGCTCCAAATCCATTTTAAAGCCATTTTTAAGGCATTTCGCGCATACATGAAATGAACACATTTTTCTCCAAAACTATAACAGATGCAAGCTTGTCCTGTTTGGTGGAGATAATATTTAATAAAATAAGTAGAAATCTACTAAAAGTTTCGTTTGTTTATATTGCCATCCTGAGATAATCGTCTCCATGTTCCAAATCCATTTTAAAGCCATTTTTAAGGCATTTTGCGCATACATGAAATGAACACATTTTTCTCCAAAACTATAACACATGCAAGCTTGTCCTGTTTGGTGGAGATGATATTTAATAAAATAAGTAGAAATCCACTAAAAGTTTTGTTTGGTTATCTTGCAATCCCGAGATAATCGTCTCCATGCTCCAAATCCATTTTAAAGCCATTTTTAAGGCATTTCGCGCATACATGAAATGAACACATTTTTCTCCAAAACTATAACAGATGCAAGCTTGTCCTGTTTGGTGGAGATGATATTTAATAAAATAAGTAGAAATCCACTAAAAGTTTTGTTTGGTTATCTTGCAATCCCGAGATAATCGTCTCCATGCTCCAAATCCATTTTAAAGCCATTTTTAAGGCATTTCGCGCATACATGAAATGAACACATTTTTCTCCAAAACTATAACAGATGCAAGCTTGTCCTGTTTGGTGGAGATGATATTTAATAAAATAAGTAGAAATCCACTAAAAGTTTTGTTTGGTTATCTTGCAATCCCGAGATAATCGTCTCCATGCTCCAAATCCATTTTAAAGCCATTTTTAAGGCATTTCGCGCATACATGAAATGAACACATTTTTCTCCAAAACTATAACAGATGCAAGCTTGTCCTGTTTGGTGGAGATGATATTTAATAAAATAAGTAGAAATCCACTAAAAGTTTTGTTTGGTTATCTTGCAATCCCGAGATAATCGTCTCCATGCTCCAAATCCATTTTAAAGCCATTTTTAAGGCATTTCGCGCATACATGAAATGAACACATTTTTCTCCAAAACTATAACAGATGCAAGCTTGTCCTGTTTGGTGGAGATGATATTTAATAAAATAAGTAGAAATCCACTAAAAGTTTTGTTTGGTTATCTTGCAATCCCGAGATAATCGTCTCCATGCTCCAAATCCATTTTAAAGCCATTTTTAAGGCATTTCGCGCATACATGAAATGAACACATTTTTCTCCAAAACTATAACAGATGCAAGCTTGTCCTGTTTGGTGGAGATGATATTTAATAAAATAAGTAGAAATCCACTAAAAGTTTTGTTTGGTTATCTTGCAATCCCGAGATAATCGTCTCCATGCTCCAAATCCATTTTAAAGCCATTTTTAAGGCATTTCGCGCATACATGAAATGAACACATTTTTCTCCAAAACTATAACAGATGCAAGCTTGTCCTGTTTGGTGGAGATGATATTTAATAAAATAAGTAGAAATCCACAAAAAGTTTTGTTTGGTTATCTTGCAATCCCGAGATAATCGTCTCCATGCTCCAAATCCATTTTAAAGCCATTTTTAAGGCATTTCGCGCATACATGAAATGAACACATTTTTCTCCAAAACTATAACAGATGCAAGCTTGTCCTGTTTGGTGGAGATGATATTTAATAAAATAAGTAGAAATCCACTAAAAGTTTTGTTTGGTTATATTGCAATCCCGAGATAATCGTCTCCATGCTCCAAATCCATTTTAAAGCCATTTTTAAGGCATTTCGCGCATACATGAAATGAACACATTTTTCTCCACAACTATAACAGATGCAAGCTTGTCCTGTTTGGTGGAGATGATATTTAATAAAATAAGTAGAAATCCACTAAAAGTTTTGTTTGGTTATCTTGCAATCCCGAGATAATCGTCTCCATGCTCCAAATCCATTTTAAAGCCATTTTTAAGGCATTTCGCGCATACATGAAATGAACACATTTTTCTCCAAAACTATAACAGATGCAAGCTTGTCCTGTTTGGTGGAGATGATATTTAATAAAATAAGTAGAAATCCACTAAAAGTTTTGTTTGGTTATCTTGCAATCCCGAGATAATCGTCTCCATGCTCCAAATCCATTTTAAAGCCATTTTTAAGGCATTTCGCGCATACATGAAATGAACACATTTTTCTCCAAAACTATAACAGATGCAAGCTTGTCCTGTTTGGTGGAGATGATATTTAATAAAATAAGTAGAAATCCACTAAAAGTTTTGTTTGGTTATCTTGCAATCCTGAGATAATCGTCTCCATGCTCCAAATCCATTTTAAAGCCATTTTTAAGGCATTTCGCGCATACATGAAATGAACACATTTTTCTCCAAAACTATAACAGATGCAAGCTTGTCCTGTTTGGTGGAGATGATATTTAATAAAATAAGTAGAAATCCACTAAAAGTTTTGTTTGGTTATCTTGCAATCCCGAGATAATCGTCTCCATGCTCCAAATCCATTTTAAAGCCATTTTTAAGGCATTTCGCGCATACATGAAATGAACACATTTTTCTCCAAAACTATAACAGATGCAAGCTTGTCCTGTTTGGTGGAGATGATATTTAATAAAATAAGTAGAAATCCACTAAAAGTTTTGTTTGGTTATCTTGCAATCCCGAGATAATCGTCTCCATGCTCCAAATCCATTTTAAAGCCATTTTTAAGGCATTTCGCGCATACATGAAATGAACACATTTTTCTCCAAAACTATAACAGATGCAAGCTTGTCCTGTTTGGTGGAGATGATATTTAATAAAATAAGTAGAAATCCACTAAAAGTTTTGTTTGGTTATCTTGCAATCCCGAGATAATCGTCTCCATGCTCCAAATCCATTTTAAAGCCATTTTTAAGGCATTTCGCGCATACATGAAATGAACACATTTTTCTCCAAAACTATAACAGATGCAAGCTTGTCCTGTTTGGTGGAGATGATATTTAATAAAATAAGTAGAAATCCACTAAAAGTTTTGTTTGGTTATATTGCAATCCCGAGATAATCGTCTCCATGCTCCAAATCCATTTTAAAGCCATTTTTAAGGCATTTCGCGCATACATGAAATGAACACATTTTTCTCCACAACTATAACAGATGCAAGCTTGTCCTGTTTGGTGGAGATGATATTTAATAAAATAAGTAGAAATCCACTAAAAGTTTTGTTTGGTTATCTTGCAATCCCGAGATAATCGTCTCCATGCTCCAAATCCATTTTAAAGCCATTTTTAAGGCATTTCGCGCATACATGAAATGAACACATTTTTCTCCAAAACTATAACAGATGCAAGCTTGTCCTGTTTGGTGGAGATGATATTTAATAAAATAAGTAGAAATCCACTAAAAGTTTTGTTTGGTTATCTTGCAATCCCGAGATAATCGTCTCCATGCTCCAAATCCATTTTAAAGCCATTTTTAAGGCATTTCGCGCATACATGAAATGAACACATTTTTCTCCAAAACTATAACAGATGCAAGCTTGTCCTGTTTGGTGGAGATGATATTTAATAAAATAAGTAGAAATCCACTAAAAGTTTTGTTTGGTTATCTTGCAATCCTGAGATAATCGTCTCCATGCTCCAAATCCATTTTAAAGCCATTTTTAAGGCATTTCGCGCATACATGAAATGAACACATTTTTCTCCAAAACTATAACAGATGCAAGCTTGTCCTGTTTGGTGGAGATGATATTTATTAAAATAAGTAGAAATCCACTAAAAGTTTTGTTTGGTTATCTTGCAATCCCGAGATAATCGTCTCCATGCTCCAAATCCATTTTAAAGCCATTTTTAAGGCATTTCGCGCATACATGAAATGAACACATTTTTCTCCAAAACTATAACAGATGCAAGCTTGTCCTGTTTGGTGGAGATGATATTTAATAAAATAAGTAGAAATCCACTAAAAGTTTTGTTTGGTTATCTTGCAATCCCGAGATAATCGTCTCCATGCTCCAAATCCATTTTAAAGCCATTTTTAAGGCATTTCGCGCATACATGAAATGAACACATTTTTCTCCAAAACTATAACAGATGCAAGCTTGTCCTGTTTGGTGGAGATGATATTTAATAAAATAAGTAGAAATCCACTAAAAGTTTTGTTTGGTTATATTGCAATCCCGAGATAATCGTCTCCATGCTCCAAATCCATTTTAAAGCCATTTTTAAGGCATTTCGCGCATACATGAAATGAACACATTTTTCTCCAAAACTATAACAGATGCAAGCTTGTCCTGTTTGGTGGAGATGATATTTCATAAAATAAGTAGAAATCCACTAAAAGTTTTGTTTGGTTATCTTGCAATCCCGAGATAATCGTCTCCATGCTCCAAATCCATTTTAAAGCCATTTTTAAGGCATTTCGCGCATACATGAAATGAACACATTTTTCTCCAAAACTATAACAGATGCAAGCTTGTCCTGTTTGGTGGAGATGATATTTAATAAAATAAGTAGAAATCCACTAAAAGTTTTGTTTGGTTATCTTGCAATCCCGAGATAATCGTCTCCATGCTCCAAATCCATTTTAAAGTCATTTTTAAGGCATTTCGCGCATACATGAAATGAACACATTTTTCTCCAAAACTATAACAGATGCAAGCTTGTCCTGTTTGGTGGAGATGATATTTAATAAAATAAGTAGAAATCCACTAAAAGTTTTGTTTGGTTATCTTGCAATCCCGAGATAATCGTCTCCATGCTCCAAATCCATTTTAAAGCCATTTCAAAGGCATTTTGCGCATACATGAAATGAACACATTTTTCTCCAAAACTATAACACATGCAAGCTTGTCCTGTTTGGTGGAGATGATATTTAATAAAATAAGTAGAAATCCACTAAAAGTTTTGTTTGGTTATCTTGCAATCCCGAGATAATCGTCTCCATGCTCCAAATCCATTTTAAAGCCATTTTTAAGGCATTTCGCGCATACATGAAATGAACACATTTTTCTCCAAAACTATAACAGATGCAAGCTTGTCCTGTTTGGTGGAGATGATATTTAATAAAATAAGTAGAAATCCACTAAAAGTTTTGTTTGGTTATCTTGCAATCCCGAGATAATCGTCTCCATGCTCCAAATCCATTTTAAAGCCATTTTTAAGGCATTTCGTGCATACATGAAATGAACAAATTTTTCTCCAAAACTATAACAGATGCAAGCTTGTCCTGTTTGGTGGAGATGATATTTAATAAAATAAGTAGAAATCCACTAAAAGTTTTGTTTGGTTATCTTGCAATCCCGAGATAATCGTCTCCATGCTCCAAATCCATTTTAAAGCCATTTTTAAGGCATTTCGCGCATACATGAAATGAACACATTTTTCTCCAAAACTATAACAGATGCAAGCTTGTCCTGTTTGGTGGAGATGATATTTAATAAAATAAGTAGAAATCCACTAAAAGTTTTGTTTGGTTATATTGCAATCCCGAGATAATCGTCTCCATGCTCCAAATCCATTTTAAAGCCATTTTTAAGGCATTTCGCGCATACATGAAATGAACACATTTTTCTCCAAAACTATAACAGATGCAAGCTTGTCCTGTTTGGTGGAGATGATATTTAATAAAATAAGTAGAAATCCACTAAAAGTTTTGTTTGGTTATCTTGCAATCCCGAGATAATCGTCTCCATGCTCCAAATCCATTTTAAAGCCATTTTTAAGGCATTTCGCGCATACATGAAATGAACACATTTTTCTCCAAAACTATAACAGATGCAAGCTTGTCCTGTTTGGTGGAGATGATATTTAATAAAATAAGTAGAAATCCACTAAAAGTTTTGTTTGGTTATCTTGCAATCCCGAGATAATCGTCTCCATGCTCCAAATCCATTTTAAAGCCATTTTTAAGGCATTTCGCGCATACATGAAATGAACACATTTTTCTCCAAAACTATAACAGATGCAAGCTTATCCTGTTTGGTGGAGATGATATTTAATAAAATAAGTAGAAATCCACTAAAAGTTTTGTTTGGTTATCTTGCAATCTCGAGATAATCGTCTCCATGCTCCAAATCCATTTTAAAGCCATTTTTAAGGCATTTCGCGCATACATGAAATGAACACATTTTTCTCCAAAACTATAACAGATGCAAGCTTGTCCTGTTTGGTGGAGATAATATTTAATCAAATAAGTAGAAATCTACTAAAAGTTTCGTTTGTTTATATTGCCATCCTGAGATAATCGTCTCCATGCTCCAAATCCATTTTAAAGCCATTTTTAAGGCATTTCGCGCATACATGAAATGAACACATTTTTCTCCAAAACTATAACAGATGCAAGCTTGTCCTGTTTGGTGGAGATGATATTTAATAAAATAAGTAGAAATCCACTAAAAGTTTTGTTTGGTTATCTTGCAATCCCGAGATAATCGTCTCCATGCTCCAAATCCATTTTAAAGCCATTTTTAAGGCATTTCGCGCATACATGAAATGAACACATTTTTCTCCAAAACTATAACAGATGCAAGCTTGTCCTGTTTGGTGGAGATGATATTTAATAAAATAAGTAGAAATCCACTAAAAGTTTTGTTTGGTTATATTGCAATCCCGAGATAATCGTCTCCATGCTCCAAATCCATTTTAAAGCCATTTTTAAGGCATTTCGCGCATACATGAAATGAACACATTTTTCTCCAAAACTATAACAGATGCAAGCTTGTCCTGTTTGGTGGAGATGATATTTAATAAAATACGTAGAAATCCACTAAAAGTTTTGTTTGGTTATCTTGCAATCCCGAGATAATCGTCTCCATGCACCAAATCCATTTTAAAGCCATTTTTAAGGCATTTCGCGCATACATGAAATGAACACATTTTTCTCCAAAACTATAACAGATGCAAGCTTGTCCTGTTTGGTGGAGATAATATTTAATAAAATAAGTAGAAATCTACTAAAAGTTTCGTTTGTTTATATTGCCATCCTGAGATAATCGTCTCCATGCTCCAAATCCATTTTAAAGCCATTTCAAAGGCATTTTGCGCATACATGAAATGAACACATTTTTCTCCAAAACTATAACACATGCAAGCTTGTCCTGTTTGGTGGAGATGATATTTAATAAAATAAGTAGAAATCCACTAAAAGTTTTGTTTGGTTATCTTGCAATCCCGAGATAATCGTCTCCATGCTCCAAATCCATTTTAAAGCCATTTTTAAGGCATTTCGCGCATACATGAAATGAACACATTTTTCTCCAAAACTATAACAGATGCAAGCTTGTCCTGTTTGGTGGAGATGATATTTAATAAAATAAGTAGAAATCCACTAAAAGTTTTGTTTGGTTATCTTGCAATCCCGAGATAATCGTCTCCATGCTCCAAATCCATTTTAAAGCCATTTTTAAGGCATTTCGCGCATACATGAAATGAACACATTTTTCTCCAAAACTATAACAGATGCAAGCTTGTCCTGTTTGGTGGAGATGATATTTAATAAAATAAGTAGAAATCCACTAAAAGTTTTGTTTGGTTATCTTGCAATCCCGAGATAATCGTCTCCATGCTCCAAATCCATTTTAAAGCCATTTTTAAGGCATTTCGCGCATACATGAAATGAACACATTTTTCTCCAAAACTATAACAGATGCAAGCTTGTCCTGTTTGGTGGAGATGATATTTAATAAAATAAGTAGAAATCCACTAAAAGTTTTGTTTGGTTATCTTGCAATCCCGAGATAATCGTCTCCATGCTCCAAATCCATTTTAAAGCCATTTCAAAGGCATTTTGCGCATACATGAAATTAACACATTTTTCTCCAAAACTATAACACATGCAAGCTTGTCCTGTTTGGTGGAGATGATATTTAATAAAATAAGTAGAAATCCACTAAAAGTTTTGTTTGGTTATCTTGCAATCCCGAGATAATCGTCTCCATGCTCCAAATCCATTTTAAAGCCATTTTTAAGGCATTTCGCGCATACATGAAATGAACACATTTTTCTCCAAAACTATAACAGATGCAAGCTTGTCCTGTTTGGTGGAGATGATATTTAATAAAATAAGTAGAAATCCACTAAAAGTTTTGTTTGGTTATATTGCAATCCCGAGATAATCGTCTCCATGCTCCAAATCCATTTTAAAGCCATTTTTAAGGCATTTCGCGCATACATGAAATGAACACATTTTTCTCCAAAACTATAACAGATGCAAGCTTGTCCTGTTTGGTGGAGATGATATTTAATAAAATAAGTAGAAATCCACTAAAAGTTTTGTTTGGTTATCTTGCAATCCCGAGATAATCGTCTCCATGCTCCAAATCCATTTTAAAGCCATTTTTAAGGCATTTCGCGCATACATGAAATGAACACATTTTTCTCCAAAACTATAACAGATGCAAGCTTGTCCTGTTTGGTGGAGATGATATTTAATAAAATAAGTAGAAATCCACTAAAAGTTTTGTTTGGTTATCTTGCAATCCCGAGATAATCGTCTCCATGCTCCAAATCCATTTTAAAGCCATTTTTAAGGCATTTCGCGCATACATGAAATGAACACATTTTTCTCCAAAACTATAACAGATGCAAGCTTATCCTGTTTGGTGGAGATGATATTTAATAAAATAAGTAGAAATCCACTAAAAGTTTTGTTTGGTTATCTTGCAATCTCGAGATAATCGTCTCCATGCTCCAAATCCATTTTAAAGCCATTTTTAAGGCATTTCGCGCATACATGAAATGAACACATTTTTCTCCAAAACTATAACAGATGCAAGCTTGTCCTGTTTGGTGGAGATAATATTTAATCAAATAAGTAGAAATCTACTAAAAGTTTCGTTTGTTTATATTGCCATCCTGAGATAATCGTCTCCATGCTCCAAATCCATTTTAAAGCCATTTTTAAGGCATTTCGCGCATACATGAAATGAACACATTTTTCTCCAAAACTATAACAGATGCAAGCTTGTCCTGTTTGGTGGAGATGATATTTAATAAAATAAGTAGAAATCCACTAAAAGTTTTGTTTGGTTATCTTGCAATCCCGAGATAATCGTCTCCATGCTCCAAATCCATTTTAAAGCCATTTTTAAGGCATTTCGCGCATACATGAAATGAACACATTTTTCTCCAAAACTATAACAGATGCAAGCTTGTCCTGTTTGGTGGAGATGATATTTAATAAAATAAGTAGAAATCCACTAAAAGTTTTGTTTGGTTATATTGCAATCCCGAGATAATCGTCTCCATGCTCCAAATCCATTTTAAAGCCATTTTTAAGGCATTTCGCGCATACATGAAATGAACACATTTTTCTCCAAAACTATAACAGATGCAAGCTTGTCCTGTTTGGTGGAGATGATATTTAATAAAATACGTAGAAATCCACTAAAAGTTTTGTTTGGTTATCTTGCAATCCCGAGATAATCGTCTCCATGCACCAAATCCATTTTAAAGCCATTTTTAAGGCATTTCGCGCATACATGAAATGAACACATTTTTCTCCAAAACTATAACAGATGCAAGCTTGTCCTGTTTGGTGGAGATAATATTTAATAAAATAAGTAGAAATCTACTAAAAGTTTCGTTTGTTTATATTGCCATCCTGAGATAATCGTCTCCATGCTCCAAATCCATTTTAAAGCCATTTCAAAGGCATTTTGCGCATACATGAAATGAACACATTTTTCTCCAAAACTATAACACATGCAAGCTTGTCCTGTTTGGTGGAGATGATATTTAATAAAATAAGTAGAAATCCACTAAAAGTTTTGTTTGGTTATCTTGCAATCCCGAGATAATCGTCTCCATGCTCCAAATCCATTTTAAAGCCATTTTTAAGGCATTTCGCGCATACATGAAATGAACACATTTTTCTCCAAAACTATAACAGATGCAAGCTTGTCCTGTTTGGTGGAGATGATATTTAATAAAATAAGTAGAAATCCACTAAAAGTTTTGTTTGGTTATCTTGCAATCCCGAGATAATCGTCTCCATGCTCCAAATCCATTTTAAAGCCATTTTTAAGGCATTTCGCGCATACATGAAATGAACACATTTTTCTCCAAAACTATAACAGATGCAAGCTTGTCCTGTTTGGTGGAGATGATATTTAATAAAATAAGTAGAAATCCACTAAAAGTTTTGTTTGGTTATCTTGCAATCCCGAGATAATCGTCTCCATGCTCCAAATCCATTTTAAAGCCATTTTTAAGGCATTTCGCGCATACATGAAATGAACACATTTTTCTCCAAAACTATAACAGATGCAAGCTTGTCCTGTTTGGTGGAGATGATATTTAATAAAATAAGTAGAAATCCACTAAAAGTTTTGTTTGGTTATCTTGCAATCCCGAGATAATCGTCTCCATGCTCCAAATCCATTTTAAAGCCATTTCAAAGGCATTTTGCGCATACATGAAATTAACACATTTTTCTCCAAAACTATAACACATGCAAGCTTGTCCTGTTTGGTGGAGATGATATTTAATAAAATAAGTAGAAATCCACTAAAAGTTTTGTTTGGTTATCTTGCAATCCCGAGATAATCGTCTCCATGCTCCAAATCCATTTTAAAGCCATTTTTAAGGCATTTCGCGCATACATGAAATGAACACATTTTTCTCCAAAACTATAACAGATGCAAGCTTGTCCTGTTTGGTGGAGATGATATTTAATAAAATAAGTAGAAATCCACTAAAAGTTTTGTTTGGTTATCTTGCAATCCCGAGATAATCGTCTCCATGCTCCAAATCCATTTTAAAGCCATTTTTAAGGCATTTCGCGCATACATGAAATGAACACATTTTTCTCCAAAACTATAACAGATGCAAGCTTGTCCTGTTTGGTGGAGATGATATTTAATAAAATAAGTAGAAATCCACTAAAAGTTTTGTTTGGTTATCTTGCAATCCCGAGATAATCGTCTCCATGCTCCAAATCCATTTTAAAGCCATTTTTAAGGCATTTCGCGCATACATGAAATGAACACATTTTTCTCCAAAACTATAACAGATGCAAGCTTGTCCTGTTTGGTGGAGATGATATTTAATAAAATAAGTAGAAATCCACTAAAAGTTTTGTTTGGTTATCTTGCAATCCCGAGATAATCGTCTCCATGCTCCAAATCCATTTTAAAGCCATTTTTAAGGCATTTCGCGCATACATGAAATGAACACATTTTTCTCCAAAACTATAACAGATGCAAGCTTGTCCTGTTTGGTGGAGATAATATTTAATAAAATAAGTAGAAATCTACTAAAAGTTTCGTTTGTTTATATTGCCATCCTGAGATAATCGTCTCCATGCTCCAAATCCATTTTAAAGCCATTTCAAAGGCATTTTGCGCATACATGAAATGAACACATTTTTCTCCAAAACTATAACACATGCAAGCTTGTCCTGTTTGGTGGAGATGATATTTAATAAAATAAGTAGAAATCCACTAAAAGTTTTGTTTGGTTATCTTGCAATCCCGAGATAATCGTCTCCATGCTCCAAATCCATTTTAAAGCCATTTTTAAGGCATTTCGCGCATACATGAAATGAACACATTTTTCTCCAAAACTATAACAGATGCAAGCTTGTCCTGTTTGGTGGAGATGATATTTAATAAAATAAGTAGAAATCCACTAAAAGTTTTGTTTGGTTATCTTGCAATCCCGAGATAATCGTCTCCATGCTCCAAATCCATTTTAAAGCCATTTTTAAGGCATTTCGCGCATACATGAAATGAACACATTTTTCTCCAAAACTATAACAGATGCAAGCTTGTCCTGTTTGGTGGAGATAATATTTAATAAAATAAGTAGAAATCCACTAAAAGTTTTGTTTGGTTATCTTGCAATCCCGAGATAATCGTCTCCATGCTCCAAATCCATTTTAAAGCCATTTTTAAGGCATTTCGCGCATACATGAAATGAACACATTTTTCTCCAAAGCTATAACAGATGCAAGCTTGTCCTGTTTGGTGGAGATAATATTTAATAAAATAAGTAGAAATCTACTAAAAGTTTGGTTTGTTTATATTGCCATCCTGAGATAATCGTCTCCATGCTCCAAATCCATTTTAAAGCCATTTTTAAGGCATTTCGCGCATACATGAAATGAACACATTTTTCTCCAAAACTATAACAGATGCAAGCTTGTCCTGTTTGGTGGAGATGATATTTAATAAAATAAGTAGAAATCCACTAAAAGTTTTGTTTGGTTATCTTGCAATCCCGAGATAATCGTCTCCATGCTCCAAATCCATTTTAAAGCCATTTTTAAGGCATTTCGCGCATACATGAAATGAACACATTTTTCTCCAAAACTATAACAGATGCAAGCTTGTCCTGTTTGGTGGAGATGATATTTAATAAAATAAGTAGAAATCCACTAAAAGTTTTGTTTGGTTATATTGCAATCCCGAGATAATCGTCTCCATGCTCCAAATCCATTTTAAAGCCATTTTTAAGGCATTTCGCGCATACATGAAATGAACACATTTTTCTCCAAAACTATAACAGATGCAAGCTTGTCCTGTTTGGTGGAGATGATATTTAATAAAATAAGTAGAAATCCACTAAAAGTTTTGTTTGGTTATCTTGCAATCCCGAGATAATCGTCTCCATGCTCCAAATCCATTTTAAAGCCATTTTTAAGGCATTTCGCGCATACATGAAATGAACACATTTTTCTCCAAAACTATAACAGATGCAAGCTTGTCCTGTTTGGTGGAGATGATATTTAATAAAATAAGTAGAAATCCACTAAAAGTTTTGTTTGGTTATCTTGCAATCCCGAGATAATCGTCTCCATGCTCCAAATCCATTTTAAAGCCATTTTTAAGGCATTTCGCGCATACATGAAATGAACACATTTTTCTCCAAAACTATAACAGATGCAAGCTTGTCCTGTTTGGTGGAGATAATATTTAATAAAATAAGTAGAAATCCACTAAAAGTTTTGTTTGGTTATCTTGCAATCCCGAGATAATCGTCTCCATGCTCCAAATCCATTTTAAAGCCATTTTTAAGGCATTTCGCGCATACATGAAATGAACACATTTTTCTCCAAAGCTATAACAGATGCAAGCTTGTCCTGTTTGGTGGAGATAATATTTAATAAAATAAGTAGAAATCTACTAAAAGTTTGGTTTGTTTATATTGCCATCCTGAGATAATCGTCTCCATGCTCCAAATCCATTTTAAAGCCATTTTTAAGGCATTTCGCGCATACATGAAATGAACACATTTTTCTCCAAAACTATAACAGATGCAAGCTTGTCCTGTTTGGTGGAGATGATATTTAATAAAATAAGTAGAAATCCACTAAAAGTTTTGTTTGGTTATCTTGCAATCCCGAGATAATCGTCTCCATGCTCCAAATCCATTTTAAAGCCATTTTTAAGGCATTTCGCGCATACATGAAATGAACACATTTTTCTCCAAAACTATAACAGATGCAAGCTTGTCCTGTTTGGTGGAGATGATATTTAATAAAATAAGTAGAAATCCACTAAAAGTTTTGTTTGGTTATATTGCAATCCCGAGATAATCGTCTCCATGCTCCAAATCCATTTTAAAGCCATTTTTAAGGCATTTCGCGCATACATGAAATGAACACATTTTTCTCCAAAACTATAACAGATGCAAGCTTGTCCTGTTTGGTGGAGATGATATTTAATAAAATAAGTAGAAATCCACTAAAAGTTTTGTTTGGTTATCTTGCAATCCCGAGATAATCGTCTCCATGCTCCAAATCCATTTTAAAGCCATTTTTAAGGCATTTCGCGCATACATGAAATGAACACATTTTTCTCCAAAATTATAACACATGCAAGCTTGTCCTGTTTGGTGGAGATGATATTTAATAAAATAAGTAGAAATCCACTAAAAGTTTTGTTTGGTTATCTTGCAATCCCGAGATAATCGTCTCCATGCTCCAAATCCATTTTAAAGCCATTTTTAAGGCATTTCGCGCATACATGAAATGAACACATTTTTCTCCAAAACTATAACAGATGCAAGCTTGTCCTGTTTGGTGGAGATGATATTTAATAAAATAAGTAGAAATCCACTAAAAGTTTTGTTTGGTTATCTTGCAATCCCGAGATAATCGTCTCCATGCTCCAAATCCATTTTAAAGCCATTTTTAAGGCATTTCGCGCATACATGAAATGAACACATTTTTCTCCAAAACTATAACAGATGCAAGCTTGTCCTGTTTGGTGGAGATGATATTTAATAAAATAAGTAGAAATCCACTAAAAGTTTTGTTTGGTTATATTGCAATCCCGAGATAATCGTCTCCATGCTCCAAATCCATTTTAAAGCCATTTTTAAGGCATTTCGCGCATACATGAAATGAACACATTTTTCTCCAAAACTATAACAGATGCAAGCTTGTCCTGTTTGGTGGAGATGATATTTAATAAAATAAGTAGAAATCCACTAAAAGTTTTGTTTGGTTATCTTGCAATCCCGAGATAATCGTCTCCATGCTCCAAATCCATTTTAAAGCCATTTTTAAGGCATTTCGCGCATACATGAAATGAACACATTTTTCTCCAAAACTATAACAGATGCAAGCTTGTCCTGTTTGGTGGAGATGATATTTAATAAAATAAGTAGAAATCCACTAAAAGTTTTGTTTGGTTATCTTGCAATCCCGAGATAATCGTCTCCATGCTCCAAATCCATTTTAAAGCCATTTTTAAGGCATTTCGCGCATACATGGAATGAACACATTTTTCTCCAAAACTATAACAGATGCAAGCTTGTCCTGTTTGGTGGAGATAATATTTAATCAAATAAGTAGAAATCTACTAAAAGTTTCGTTTGTTTATATTGCCATCCTGAGATAATCGTCTCCATGCTCCAAATCCATTTTAAAGCCATTTTTAAGGCATTTCGCGCATACATGAAATGAACACATTTTTCTCCAAAACTATAACAGATGCAAGCTTGTCCTGTTTGGTGGAGATGATATTTAATAAAATAAGTAGAAATCCACTAAAAGTTTTGTTTGGTTATCTTGCAATCCCGAGATAATCGTCTCCATGCTCCAAATCCATTTTAAAGCCATTTTTAAGGCATTTCGCGCATACATGAAATGAACACATTTTTCTCCAAAACTATAACAGATGCAAGCTTGTCCTGTTTGGTGGAGATGATATTTAATAAAATAAGTAGAAATCCACTAAAAGTTTTGTTTGGTTATCTTGCAATCCCGAGATAATCGTCTCCATGCACCAAATCCATTTTAAAGCCATTTTTAAGGCATTTCGCGCATACATGAAATGAACACATTTTTCTCCAAAACTATAACAGATGCAAGCTTGTCCTGTTTGGTGGAGATAATATTTAATAAAATAAGTAGAAATCTACTAAAAGTTTCGTTTGTTTATATTGCCATCCTGAGATAATCGTCTCCATGCTCCAAATCCATTTTAAAGCCATTTCAAAGGCATTTTGCGCATACATGAAATGAACACATTTTTCTCCAAAACTATAACACATGCAAGCTTGTCCTGTTTGGTGGAGATGATATTTAATAAAATAAGTAGAAATCCACTAAAAGTTTTGTTTGGTTATCTTGCAATCCCGAGATAATCGTCTCCATGCTCCAAATCCATTTTAAAGCCATTTTTAAGGCATTTCGCGCATACATGAAATGAACACATTTTTCTCCAAAACTATAACAGATGCAAGCTTGTCCTGTTTGGTGGAGATGATATTTAATAAAATAAGTAGAAATCCACTAAAAGTTTTGTTTGGTTATCTTGCAATCCCGAGATAATCGTCTCCATGCTCCAAATCCATTTTAAAGCCATTTTTAAGGCATTTCGCGCATACATGAAATGAACACATTTTTCTCCAAAACTATAACAGATGCAAGCTTGTCCTGTTTGGTGGAGATGATATTTAATAAAATAAGTAGAAATCCACTAAAGGTTTTGTTTGGTTATATTGCAATCCCGAGATAATCGTCTCCATGCTCCAAATCCATTTTAAAGCCATTTTTAAGGCATTTCGCGCATACATGAAATGAACACATTTTTCTCCAAAACTATAACAGATGCAAGCTTGTCCTGTTTGGTGGAGATGATATTTAATAAAATAAGTAGAAATCCACTAAAAGTTTTGTTTGGTTATCTTGCAATCCCGAGATAATCGTCTCCATGCTCCAAATCCATTTTAAAGCCATTTTTAAGGCATTTCGCGCATACATGAAATGAACACATTTTTCTCCAAAACTATAACAGATGCAAGCTTGTCCTGTTTGGTGGAGATGATATTTAATAAAATAAGTAGAAATCCACTAAAAGTTTTGTTTGGTTATCTTGCAATCCCGAGATAATCGTCTCCATGCTCCAAATCCATTTTAAAGCCATTTTTAAGGCATTTCGCGCATACATGGAATGAACACATTTTTCTCCAAAACTATAACAGATGCAAGCTTGTCCTGTTTGGTGGAGATAATATTTAATCAAATAAGTAGAAATCTACTAAAAGTTTCGTTTGTTTATATTGCCATCCTGAGATAATCGTCTCCATGCTCCAAATCCATTTTAAAGCCATTTTTAAAGCATTTCGCGCATACATGAAATGAACACATTTTTCTCCAAAACTATAACAGATGCAAGCTTGTCCTGTTTGGTGGAGATGATATTTAATAAAATAAGTAGAAATCCACTAAAAGTTTTGTTTGGTTATCTTGCAATCCCGAGATAATCGTCTCCATGCTCCAAATCCATTTTAAAGCCATTTTTAAGGCATTTCGCGCATACATGAAATGAACACATTTTTCTCCAAAACTATAACAGATGCAAGCTTGTCCTGTTTGGTGGAGATGATATTTAATAAAATAAGTAGAAATCCACTAAAAGTTTTGTTTGGTTATCTTGCAATCCCGAGATAATCGTCTCCATGCACCAAATCCATTTTAAAGCCATTTTTAAGGCATTTCGCGCATACATGAAATGAACACATTTTTCTCCAAAACTATAACAGATGCAAGCTTGTCCTGTTTGGTGGAGATAATATTTAATAAAATAAGTAGAAATCTACTAAAAGTTTCGTTTGTTTATATTGCCATCCTGAGATAATCGTCTCCATGCTCCAAATCCATTTTAAAGCCATTTCAAAGGCATTTTGCGCATACATGAAATGAACACATTTTTCTCCAAAACTATAACACATGCAAGCTTGTCCTGTTTGGTGGAGATGATATTTAATAAAATAAGTAGAAATCCACTAAAAGTTTTGTTTGGTTATCTTGCAATCCAGAGATAATCGTCTCCATGCTCCAAATCCATTTTAAAGCCATTTTTAAGGCATTTCGCGCATACATGAAATGAACACATTTTTCTCCAAAACTATAACAGATGCAAGCTTGTCCTGTTTGGTGGAGATGATATTTAATAAAATAAGTAGAAATCCACTTAAAGGTTTGTTTGGTTATCTTGCAATCCCGAGATAATCGTCTCCATGCTCCAAATCCATTTTAAAGCCATTTTTAAGGCATTTCGCGCATACATGAAATGAACACATTTTTCTCCAAAACTATAACAGATGCAAGCTTGTCCTGTTTGGTGGAGATGATATTTAATAAAATAAGTAGAAATCCACTAAAAGTTTTGTTTGGTTATCTTGCAATCCCGAGATAATCGTCTCCATGCTCCAAATCCATTTTAAAGCCATTTCAAAGGCATTTTGCGCATACATGAAATTAACACATTTTTCTCCAAAACTATAACAGATGCAAGCTTGTCCTGTTTGGTGGAGATGATATTTAATAAAATAAGTAGAAATCCACTAAAAGTTTTGTTTGGTTATCTTGCAATCCCGAGATAATCGTCTCCATGCTCCAAATCCATTTTAAAGCCATTTTTAAGGCATTTCGCGCATACATGAAATGAACACATTTTTCTCCAAAACTATAACAGATGCAAGCTTGTCCTGTTTGGTGGAGATGATATTTAATAAAATAAGTAGAAATCCACTAAAAGTTTTGTTTGGTTATCTTGCAATCCCGAGATAATCGTCTCCATGCACCAAATCCATTTTAAAGCCATTTTTAAGGCATTTCGCGCATACATGAAATGAACACATTTTTCTCCAAAACTATAACAGATGCAAGCTTGTCCTGTTTGGTGGAGATAATATTTAATAAAATAAGTAGAAATCTACTAAAAGTTTCGTTTGTTTATATTGCCATCCTGAGATAATCGTCTCCATGCTCCAAATCCATTTTAAAGCCATTTCAAAGGCATTTTGCGCATACATGAAATGAACACATTTTTCTCCAAAACTATAACACATGCAAGCTTGTCCTGTTTGGTGGAGATGATATTTAATAAAATAAGTAGAAATCCACTAAAAGTTTTGTTTGGTTATCTTGCAATCCAGAGATAATCGTCTCCATGCTCCAAATCCATTTTAAAGCCATTTTTAAGGCATTTCGCGCATACATGAAATGAACACATTTTTCTCCAAAACTATAACAGATGCAAGCTTGTCCTGTTTGGTGGAGATGATATTTAATAAAATAAGTAGAAATCCACTTAAAGGTTTGTTTGGTTATCTTGCAATCCCGAGATAATCGTCTCCATGCTCCAAATCCATTTTAAAGCCATTTTTAAGGCATTTCGCGCATACATGAAATGAACACATTTTTCTCCAAAACTATAACAGATGCAAGCTTGTCCTGTTTGGTGGAGATGATATTTAATAAAATAAGTAGAAATCCACTAAAAGTTTTGTTTGGTTATCTTGCAATCCCGAGATAATCGTCTCCATGCTCCAAATCCATTTTAAAGCCATTTCAAAGGCATTTTGCGCATACATGAAATTAACACATTTTTCTCCAAAACTATAACACATGCAAGCTTGTCCTGTTTGGTGGAGATGATATTTAATAAAATAAGTAGAAATCCACTAAAAGTTTTGTTTGGTTATCTTGCAATCCCGAGATAATCGTCTCCATGCTCCAAATCCATTTTAAAGCCATTTTTAAGGCATTTCGCGCATACATGAAATGAACACATTTTTCTCCAAAACTATAACAGATGCAAGCTTGTCCTGTTTGGTGGAGATGATATTTATTAAAATAAGTAGAAATCCACTAAAAGTTTTGTTTGGTTATCTTGCAATCCCGAGATAATCGTCTCCATGCTCCAAATCCATTTTAAAGCCATTTTTAAGGCATTTCGCGCATACATGAAATGAACACATTTTTCTCCAAAACTATAACAGATGCAAGCTTGTCCTGTTTGGTGGAGATGATATTTAATAAAATAAGTAGAAATCCACTAAAAGTTTTGTTTGGTTATCTTGCAATCCCGAGATAATCGTCTCCATGCTCCAAATCCATTTTAAAGCCATTTTTAAGGCATTTCGCGCATACATGAAATGAACACATTTTTCTCCAAAACTATAACAGATGCAAGCTTGTCCTGTTTGGTGGAGATGATATTTAATAAAATAAGTAGAAATCCACTAAAAGTTTTGTTTGGTTATCTTGCAATCCCGAGATAATCGTCTCCATGCTCCAAATCCATTTTAAAGCCATTTTTAAGGCATTTCGCGCATACATGGAATGAACACATTTTTCTCCAAAACTATAACAGATGCAAGCTTGTCCTGTTTGGTGGAGATGATATTTAATAAAATAAGTAGAAATCCACTAAAAGTTTTGTTTGGTTATCTTGCAATCCCGAGATAATCGTCTCCATGCTCCAAATCCATTTTAAAGCCATTTTTAAGGCATTTCGCGCATACATGAAATGAACACATTTTTCTCCAAAACTATAACAGATGCAAGCTTGTCCTGTTTGGTGGAGATGATATTTAATAAAATAAGTAGAAATCCACTAAAAGTTTTGTTTGGTTATCTTGCAATCCCGAGATAATCGTCTCCATGCTCCAAATCCATTTTAAAGCCATTTTTAAGGCATTTCGCGCATACATGAAATGAACACATTTTTCTCCAAAACTATAACAGATGCAAGCTTGTCCTGTTTGGTGGAGATGATATTTAATAAAATAAGTAGAAATCCACTAAAGGTTTTGTTTGGTTATATTGCAATCCCGAGATAATCGTCTCCATGCTCCAAATCCATTTTAAAGCCATTTTTAAGGCATTTCGCGCATACATGAAATGAACACATTTTTCTCCAAAACTATAACAGATGCAAGCTTGTCCTGTTTGGTGGAGATGATATTTAATAAAATAAGTAGAAATCCACTAAAAGTTTTGTTTGGTTATCTTGCAATCCCGAGATAATCGTCTCCATGCTCCAAATCCATTTTAAAGCCATTTTTAAGGCATTTCGCGCATACATGAAATGAACACATTTTTCTCCAAAACTATAACAGATGCAAGCTTGTCCTGTTTGGTGGAGATGATATTTAATAAAATAAGTAGAAATCCACTAAAAGTTTTGTTTGGTTATCTTGCAATCCCGAGATAATCGTCTCCATGCTCCAAATCCATTTTAAAGCCATTTTTAAGGCATTTCGCGCATACATGGAATGAACACATTTTTCTCCAAAACTATAACAGATGCAAGCTTGTCCTGTTTGGTGGAGATAATATTTAATCAAATAAGTAGAAATCTACTAAAAGTTTCGTTTGTTTATATTGCCATCCTGAGATAATCGTCTCCATGCTCCAAATCCATTTTAAAGCCATTTTTAAAGCATTTCGCGCATACATGAAATGAACACATTTTTCTCCAAAACTATAACAGATGCAAGCTTGTCCTGTTTGGTGGAGATGATATTTAATAAAATAAGTAGAAATCCACTAAAAGTTTTGTTTGGTTATCTTGCAATCCCGAGATAATCGTCTCCATGCTCCAAATCCATTTTAAAGCCATTTTTAAGGCATTTCGCGCATACATGAAATGAACACATTTTTCTCCAAAACTATAACAGATGCAAGCTTGTCCTGTTTGTTGGAGATGATATTTAATAAAATAAGTAGAAATCCACTAAAAGTTTTGTTTGGTTATCTTGCAATCCCGAGATAATCGTCTCCATGCACCAAATCCATTTTAAAGCCATTTTTAAGGCATTTCGCGCATACATGAAATGAACACATTTTTCTCCAAAACTATAACAGATGCAAGCTTGTCCTGTTTGGTGGAGATAATATTTAATAAAATAAGTAGAAATCTACTAAAAGTTTCGTTTGTTTATATTGCCATCCTGAGATAATCGTCTCCATGCTCCAAATCCATTTTAAAGCCATTTCAAAGGCATTTTGCGCATACATGAAATGAACACATTTTTCTCCAAAACTATAACACATGCAAGCTTGTCCTGTTTGGTGGAGATGATATTTAATAAAATAAGTAGAAATCCACTAAATGTTTTGTTTGGTTATCTTGCAATCCAGAGATAATCGTCTCCATGCTCCAAATCCATTTTAAAGCCATTTTTAAGGCATTTCGCGCATACATGAAATGAACACATTTTTCTCCAAAACTATAACAGATGCAAGCTTGTCCTGTTTGGTGGAGATGATATTTAATAAAATAAGTAGAAATCCACTTAAAGGTTTGTTTGGTTATCTTGCAATCCCGAGATAATCGTCTCCATGCTCCAAATCCATTTTAAAGCCATTTTTAAGGCATTTCGCGCATACATGAAATGAACACATTTTTCTCCAAAACTATAACAGATGCAAGCTTGTCCTGTTTGGTGGAGATGATATTTAATAAAATAAGTAGAAATCCACTAAAAGTTTTGTTTGGTTATCTTGCAATCCCGAGATAATCGTCTCCATGCTCCAAATCCATTTTAAAGCCATTTCAAAGGCATTTTGCGCATACATGAAATTAACACATTTTTCTCCAAAACTATAACACATGCAAGCTTGTCCTGTTTGGTGGAGATGATATTTAATAAAATAAGTAGAAATCCACTAAAAGTTTTGTTTGGTTATCTTGCAATCCCGAGATAATCGTCTCCATGCTCCAAATCCATTTTAAAGCCATTTTTAAGGCATTTCGCGCATACATGAAATGAACACATTTTTCTCCAAAACTATAACAGATGCAAGCTTGTCCTGTTTGGTGGAGATGATATTTAATAAAATAAGTAGAAATCCACTAAAAGTTTTGTTTGGTTATCTTGCAATCCCGAGATAATCGTCTCCATGCTCCAAATCCATTTTACAGCCATTTTTAAGGCATTTCGCGCATACATGAAATGAACACATTTTTCTCCAAAACTATAACAGATGCAAGCTTGTCCTGTTTGGTGGAGATGATATTTAATAAAATAAGTAGAAATCCACTAAAAGTTTTGTTTGGTTATCTTGCAATCCCGAGATAATCGTCTCCATGCTCCAAATCCATTTTAAAGCCATTTTTAAGGCATTTCGCGCATACATGGAATGAACACATTTTTCTCCAAAACTATAACAGATGCAAGCTTGTCCTGTTTGGTGGAGATAATATTTAATCAAATAAGTAGAAATCTACTAAAAGTTTCGTTTGTTTATATTGCCATCCTGAGATAATCGTCTCCATGCTCCAAATCCATTTTAAAGCCATTTCAAAGGCATTTTGCGCATACATGAAATGAACACATTTTTCTCCAAAACTATAACACATGCAAGCTTGTCCTGTTTGGTGGAGATGATATTTAATAAAATAAGTAGAAATCCACTAAAAGTTTTGTTTGGTTATCTTGCAATCCCGAGATAATCGTCTCCATGCTCCAAATCCATTTTAAAGCCATTTTTAAGGCATTTCGCGCATACATGAAATGAACACATTTTTCTCCAAAACTATAACAGATGCAAGCTTGTCCTGTTTGGTGGAGATGATATTTATTAAAATAAGTAGAAATCCACTAAAAGTTTTGTTTGGTTATCTTGCAATCCCGAGATAATCGTCTCCATGCTCCAAATCCATTTTAAAGCCATTTTTAAGGCATTTCGCGCATACATGAAATGAACACATTTTTCTCCAAAACTATAACAGATGCAAGCTTGTCCTGTTTGGTGGAGATGATATTTAATAAAATAAGTAGAAATCCACTAAAAGTTTTGTTTGGTTATCTTGCAATCCCGAGATAATCGTCTCCATGCTCCAAATCCATTTTAAAGCCATTTTTAAGGCATTTCGCGCATACATGAAATGAACACATTTTTCTCCAAAACTATAACAGATGCAAGCTTGTCCTGTTTGGTGGAGATGATATTTAATAAAATAAGTAGAAATCCACTAAAAGTTTTGTTTGGTTATCTTGCAATCCCGAGATAATCGTCTCCATGCTCCAAATCCATTTTAAAGCCATTTTTAAGGCATTTCGCGCATACATGGAATGAACACATTTTTCTCCAAAACTATAACAGATGCAAGCTTGTCCTGTTTGGTGGAGATGATATTTAATAAAATAAGTAGAAATCCACTAAAAGTTTTGTTTGGTTATCTTGCAATCCCGAGATAATCGTCTCCATGCTCCAAATCCATTTTAAAGCCATTTTTAAGGCATTTCGCGCATACATGAAATGAACACATTTTTCTCCAAAACTATAACAGATGCAAGCTTGTCCTGTTTGGTGGAGATGATATTTAATAAAATAAGTAGAAATCCACTAAAAGTTTTGTTTGGTTATCTTGCAATCCCGAGATAATCGTCTCCATGCTCCAAATCCATTTTAAAGCCATTTTTAAGGCATTTCGCGCATACATGGAATGAACACATTTTTCTCCAAAACTATAACAGATGCAAGCTTGTCCTGTTTGGTGGAGATAATATTTAATCAAATAAGTAGAAATCTACTAAAAGTTTCGTTTGTTTATATTGCCATCCTGAGATAATCGTCTCCATGCTCCAAATCCATTTTAAAGCCATTTCAAAGGCATTTTGCGCATACATGAAATGAACACATTTTTCTCCAAAACTATAACACATGCAAGCTTGTCCTGTTTGGTGGAGATGATATTTAATAAAATAAGTAGAAATCCACTAAAAGTTTTGTTTGGTTATCTTGCAATCCCGAGATAATCGTCTCCATGCTCCAAATCCATTTTAAAGCCATTTTTAAGGCATTTCGCGCATACATGAAATGAACACATTTTTCTCCAAAACTATAACAGATGCAAGCTTGTCCTGTTTGGTGGAGATGATATTTATTAAAATAAGTAGAAATCCACTAAAAGTTTTGTTTGGTTATCTTGCAATCCCGAGATAATCGTCTCCATGCTCCAAATCCATTTTAAAGCCATTTTTAAGGCATTTCGCGCATACATGAAATGAACACATTTTTCTCCAAAACTATAACAGATGCAAGCTTGTCCTGTTTGGTGGAGATGATATTTAATAAAATAAGTAGAAATCCACTAAAAGTTTTGTTTGGTTATCTTGCAATCCCGAGATAATCGTCTCCATGCTCCAAATCCATTTTAAAGCCATTTTTAAGGCATTTCGCGCATACATGAAATGAACACATTTTTCTCCAAAACTATAACAGATGCAAGCTTGTCCTGTTTGGTGGAGATGATATTTAATAAAATAAGTAGAAATCCACTAAAAGTTTTGTTTGGTTATCTTGCAATCCCGAGATAATCGTCTCCATGCTCCAAATCCATTTTAAAGCCATTTTTAAGGCATTTCGCGCATACATGGAATGAACACATTTTTCTCCAAAACTATAACAGATGCAAGCTTGTCCTGTTTGGTGGAGATAATATTTAATCAAATAAGTAGAAATCTACTAAAAGTTTCGTTTGTTTATATTGCCATCCTGAGATAATCGTCTCCATGCTCCAAATCCATTTTAAAGCCATTTTTAAGGCATTTCGCGCATACATGAAATGAACACATTTTTCTCCAAAACTATAACAGATGCAAGCTTGTCCTGTTTGGTGGAGATGATATTTAATAAAATAAGTAGAAATCCACTAAAAGTTTTGTTTGGTTATCTTGCAATCCCGAGATAATCGTCTCCATGCTCCAAATCCATTTTAAAGCCATTTTTAAGGCATTTCGCGCATACATGAAATGAACACATTTTTCTCCAAAACTATAACAGATGCAAGCTTGTCCTGTTTGGTGGAGATGATATTTAATAAAATAAGTAGAAATCCACTAAAAGTTTTGTTTGGTTATCTTGCAATCCCGAGATAATCGAAACCATGCACCAAATCCATTTTAAAGCCATTTTTAAGGCATTTCGCGCATACATGAAATGAACACATTTTTCTCCAAAACTATAACAGATGCAAGCTTGTCCTGTTTGGTGGAGATAATATTTAATAAAATAAGTAGAAATCCACTAAAAGTTTCGTTTGTTTATATTGCCATCCTGAGATAATCGTCTCCATGCTCCAAATCCATTTTAAAGCCATTTCAAAGGCATTTTGCGCATACATGAAATGAACACATTTTTCTCCAAAACTATAACACATGCAAGCTTGTCCTGTTTGGTGGAGATGATATTTAATAAAATAAGTAGAAATCCACTAAAAGTTTTGTTTGGTTATCTTGCAATCCAGAGATAATCGTCTCCATGCTCCAAATCCATTTTAAAGCCATTTTTAAGGCATTTCGCGCATACATGAAATGAACACATTTTTCTCCAAAACTATAACAGATGCAAGCTTGTCCTGTTTGGTGGAGATGATATTTAATAAAATAAGTAGAAATCCACTTAAAGGTTTGTTTGGTTATCTTGCAATTCCGAGATAATCGTCTCCATGCTCCAAATCCATTTTAAAGCCATTTTTAAGGCATTTCGCGCATACATGAAATGAACACATTTTTCTCCAAAACTATAACAGATGCAAGCTTGTCCTGTTTGGTGGAGATGATATTTAATAAAATAAGTAGAAATCCACTAAAAGTTTTGTTTGGTTATCTTGCAATCCCGAGATAATCGTCTCCATGCTCCAAATCCATTTTAAAGCCATTTCAAAGGCATTTTGCGCATACATGAAATTAACACATTTTTCTCCAAAACTATAACACATGCAAGCTTGTCCTGTTTGGTGGAGATGATATTTAATAAAATAAGTAGAAATCCACTAAAAGTTTTGTTTGGTTACCTTGCAATCCCGAGATAATCGTCTCCATGCTCCAAATCCATTTTAAAGCCATTTTTAAGGCATTTCGCGCATACATGAAATGAACACATTTTTCTCCAAAACTATAACAGATGCAAGCTTGTCCTGTTTGGTGGAGATGATATTTAATAAAATAAGTAGAAATCCACTAAAAGTTTTGTTTGGTTATCTTGCAATCCCGAGATAATCGTCTCCATGCTCCAAATCCATTTTAAAGCCATTTTTAAGGCATTTCGCGCATACATGAAATGAACACATTTTTCTCCAAAACTATAACAGATGCAAGCTTGTCCTGTTTGGTGGAGATGATATTTAATAAAATAAGTAGAAATCCACTAAACGTTTTGTTTGGTTATCTTGCAATCCCGAGATAATCGTCTCCATGCTCCAAATCCATTTTAAAGCCATTTTTAAGGCATTTCGCGCATACATGAAATGAACACATTTTTCTCCAAAACTATAACAGATGCAAGCTTGTCCTGTTTGGTGGAGATGATATTTAATAAAATAAGTAGAAATCCACTAAAAGTTTTGTTTGGTTATATTGCAATCCCGAGATAATCGTCTCCATGCTCCAAATCCATTTTAAAGCCATTTTTAAGGCATTTCGCGCATAC
Source organism: Anomaloglossus baeobatrachus (assembly GCF_048569485.1). Taxonomy (NCBI): domain Eukaryota; kingdom Metazoa; phylum Chordata; class Amphibia; order Anura; family Aromobatidae; genus Anomaloglossus; species Anomaloglossus baeobatrachus. Next base: position 58,908 of record NW_027442566.1, read on the forward strand.
ATGAAATGAACACATTTTTCTCCAAAACTATAACAGATGCAAGCTTGTCCTGTTTGGTGGAGATGATATTTAATAAAATAAGTAGAAATCCACTAAAAGTTTTGTTTGGTTATCTTGCAATCCCGAGATAATCGTCTCCATGCTCCAAATCCATTTTAAAGCCATTTTTAAGGCATTTCGCGCATACATGAAATGAACACATTTTTCTCCAAAACTATAACAGATGCAAGCTTGTCCTGTTTGGTGGAGATGATATTTAATAAAATAAGTAGAAATCCACTAAAAGTTTTGTTTGGTTATCTTGCAATCCCGAGATAATCGTCTCCATGCTCCAAATCCATTTTAAAGCCATTTTTAAGGCATTTCGCGCATACATGAAATGAACACATTTTTCTCCAAAACTATAACAGATGCAAGCTTGTCCTGTTTGGTGGAGATAATATTTAATAAAATAAGTAGAAATCTACTAAAAGTTTCGTTTGTTTATATTGCCATCCTGAGATAATCGTCTCCATGCTCCAAATCCATTTTAAAGGCATTTCAAAGGCATTTTGCGCATACATGAAATGAACACATTTTTCTCCAAAACTATAACACATGCAAGCTTGTCCTGTTTGGTGGAGATGATATTTAATAAAATAAGTAGAAATCCACTAAAAGTTTTGTTTGGTTATCTTGCAATCCCGAGATAATCGTCTCCATGCTCCAAATCCATTTTAAAGCCATTTTTAAGGCATTTCGCGCATACATGAAATGAACACATTTTTCTCCAAAACTATAACAGATGCAAGCTTGTCCTGTTTGGTGGAGATGATATTTATTAAAATAAGTAGAAATCCACTAAAAGTTTTGTTTGGTTATCTTGCAATCCCGAGATAATCGTCTCCATGCTCCAAATCCATTTTAAAGCCATTTTTAAGGCATTTCGCGCATACATGAAATGAACACATTTTTCTCCAAAACTATAACAGATGCAAGCTTGTCCTGTTTGGTGGAGATGATATTTAATAAAATAAGTAGAAATCCACTAAAAGTTTTGTTTGGTTATCTTGCAATCCCGAGATAATCGTCTCCATGCTCCAAATCCATTTTAAAGCCATTTTTAAGGCATTTCGCGCATACATAAAATGAACACATTTTTCTCCAAAGCTATAACAGATGCAAGCTTGTCCTGTTTGGTGGAGATAATATTTAATAAAATAAGTAGAAATCTACTAAAAGTTTCGTTTGTTTATATTGCCATCCTGAGATAATCGTCTCCATGCTCCAAATCCATTTTAAAGCCATTTTTAAGGCATTTCGCGCATACATGAAATGAACACATTTTTCTCCAAAACTATAACAGATGCAAGCTTGTCCTGTTTGGTGGAGATGATATTTAATAAAATAAGTAGAAATCCACTAAAAGTTTTGTTTGGTTATCTTGCAATCCCGAGATAATCGTCTCCATGCTCCAAATCCATTTTAAAGCCATTTTTAAGGCATTTCGCGCATACATGAAATGAACACATTTTTCTCCAAAACTATAACAGATGCAAGCTTGTCCTGTTTGGTGGAGATGATATTTAATAAAATAAGTAGAAATCCACTAAAAGTTTTGTTTGGTTATATTGCAATCCCGAGATAATCGTCTCCATGCTCCAAATCCATTTTAAAGCCATTTTTAAGGCATTTCGCGCATACATGAAATGAACACATTTTTCTCCAAAACTATAACAGATGCAAGCTTGTCCTGTTTGGTGGAGATGATATTTAATAAAATAAGTAGAAATCCACTAAAAGTTTTGTTTGGTTATCTTGCAATCCCGAGATAATCGTCTCCATGCTCCAAATCCATTTTAAAGCCATTTTTAAGGCATTTCGCGCATACATGAAATGAACACATTTTTCTCCAAAACTATAACACATGCAAGCTTGTCCTGTTTGGTGGAGATGATATTTAATAAAATAAGTAGAAATCCACTAAAAGTTTTGTTTGGTTATCTTGCAATCCCGAGATAATCGTCTCCATGCTCCAAATCCATTTTAAAGCCATTTTTAAGGCATTTCGCGCATACATAAAATGAACACATTTTTCTCCAAAACTATAACAGATGCAAGCTTGTCCTGTTTGGTGGAGATGATATTTAATAAAATAAGTAGAAATCCACTAAAAGTTTTGTTTGGTTATCTTGCAATCCCGAGATAATCGTCTCCATGCTCCAGATCCATTTTAAAGCCATTTTTAAGGCATTTCGCGCATACATGAAATGAACACATTTTTCTCCAAAACTATAACAGATGCAAGCTTGTCCTGTTTGGTGGAGATGATATTTAATAAAATAAGTAGAAATCCACTAAAAGTTTTGTTTGGTTATATTCCAATCCCGAGATAATCGTCTCCATGCTCCAAATCCATTTTAAAGCCATTTTTAAGGCATTTCGCGCATACATGAAATGAACACATTTTTCTCCAAAACTATAACAGATGCAAGCTTGTCCTGTTTGGTGGAGATGATATTTAATAAAATAAGTAGAAATCCACTAAAAGTTTTGTTTGGTTATCTTGCAATCCCGAGATAATCGTCTCCATGCTCCAAATCCATTTTAAAGCCATTTTTAAGGCATTTCGCGCATACATGAAATGAACACATTTTTCTCCAAAACTATAACAGATGCAAGCTTGTCCTGTTTGGTGGAGATGATATTTAATAAAATAAGTAGAAATCCACTAAAAGTTTTGTTTGGTTATATTGCAATCCCGAGATAATCGTCTCCATGCTCCAAATCCATTTTTATGCCATTTTTAAGGCATTTCGCGCATACATGAAATGAACACATTTTTCTCCAAAACTATAACAGATGCAAGCTTGTCCTGTTTGGTGGAGATGATATTTCATAAAATAAGTATAAATCCACTAAAAGTTTTGTTTGGTTATCTTGCAATCCCGAGATAATCGTCTCCATGCTCCAAATCCATTTTAAAGCCATTTTTAAGGCATTTCGCGCATACATGAAATGAACACATTTTTCTCCAAAACTATAACAGATGCAAGCTTGTCCTGTTTGGTGGAGATGATATTTAATAAAATAAGTAGAAATCCACTAAAAGTTTTGTTTGGTTATATTGCAATCCCGAGATAATCGTCTCCATGCTCCAAATCCATTTTAAAGCCATTTTTAAGGCATTTCGCGCATACATGAAATGAACACATTTTTCTCCAAAACTATAACAGATGCAAGCTTGTCCTGTTTGGTGGAGATGATATTTAATAAAATAAGTAGAAATCCACTAAAAGTTTTGTTTGGTTATCTTGCAATCCCGAGATAATCGTCTCCATGCTCCAAATCCATTTTAAAGCCATTTTTAAGGCATTTCGCGCATACATGAAATGAACACATTTTTCTCCAAAACTATAACAGATGCAAGCTTGTCCTGTTTGGTGGAGATGATATTTAATAAAATAAGTAGAAATCCACTAAAAGTTTTGTTTGGTTATCTTGCAATCCCGAGATAATCGTCTCCATGCTCCAAATCCATTTTAAAGTCATTTTTAAGGCATTTCGCGCATACATGAAATGAACACATTTTTCTCCAAAACTATAACAGATGCAAGCTTGTCCTGTTTGGTGGAGATGATATTTAATAAAATAAGTAGAAATCCACTAAAAGTTTTGTTTGGTTATCTTGCAATCCCGAGATAATCGTCTCCATGCTCCAAATCCATTTTAAAGCCATTTCAAAGGCATTTTGCGCATACATGAAATGAACACATTTTTCTCCAAAACTATAACACATGCAAGCTTGTCCTGTTTGGTGGAGATGATATTTAATAAAATAAGTAGAAATCCACTAAAAGTTTTGTTTGGTTATCTTGCAATCCCGAGATAATCGTCTCCATGCTCCAAATCCATTTTAAAGCCATTTTTAAGGCATTTCGCGCATACATGAAATGAACACATTTTTCTCCAAAACTATAACAGATGCAAGCTTGTCCTGTTTGGTGGAGATGATATTTAATAAAATAAGTAGAAATCCACTAAAAGTTTTGTTTGGTTATCTTGCAATCCCGAGATAATCGTCTCCATGCTCCAAATCCATTTTAAAGCCATTTTTAAGGCATTTCGTGCATACATGAAATGAACAAATTTTTCTCCAAAACTATAACAGATGCAAGCTTGTCCTGTTTGGTGGAGATGATATTTAATAAAATAAGTAGAAATCCACTAAAAGTTTTGTTTGGTTATCTTGCAATCCCGAGATAATCGTCTCCATGCTCCAAATCCATTTTAAAGCCATTTTTAAGGCATTTCGCGCATACATGAAATGAACACATTTTTCTCCAAAACTATAACAGATGCAAGCTTGTCCTGTTTGGTGGAGATGATATTTAATAAAATAAGTAGAAATCCACTAAAAGTTTTGTTTGGTTATATTGCAATCCCGAGATAATCGTCTCCATGCTCCAAATCCATTTTAAAGCCATTTTTAAGGCATTTCGTGCATACATGAAATGAACACATTTTTCTCCAAAACTATAACAGATGCAAGCTTGTCCTGTTTGGTGGAGATGATATTTAATAAAATAAGTAGAAATCCACTAAAAGTTTTGTTTGGTTATCTTGCAATCCCGAGATAATCGTCTCCATGCTCCAAATCCATTTTAAAGCCATTTTTAAGGCATTTCGCGCATACATGAAATGAACACATTTTTCTCCAAAACTATAACAGATGCAAGCTTGTCCTGTTTGGTGGAGATGATATTTAATAAAATAAGTAGAAATCCACTAAAAGTTTTGTTTGGTTATCTTGCAATCCCGAGATAATCGTCTCCATGCTCCAAATCCATTTTAAAGCCATTTTTAAGGCATTTCGCGCATACATGAAATGAACACATTTTTCTCCAAAACTATAACAGATGCAAGCTTGTCCTGTTTGGTGGAGATGATATTTAATAAAATAAGTAGAAATCCACTAAAAGTTTTGTTTGGTTATCTTGCAATCCCGAGATAATCGTCTCAATGCTCCAAATCCATTTTAAAGCCATTTTTAAGGCATTTCGCGCATACATGAAATGAACACATTTTTCTCCAAAACTATAACAGATGCAAGCTTGTCCTGTTTGGTGGAGATGATATTTAATAAAATAAGTAGAAATCCACTAAAAGTTTGGTTTGGTTATCTTGCAATCCCGAGATAATCGTCTCCATGCTCCAAATCCATTTTAAAGCCATTTTTAAGGCATTTCGCGCATACATGAAATGAACACATTTTTCTCCAAAACTATAACAGATGCAAGCTTGTCCTGTTTGGTGGAGATGATATTTAATAAAATAAGTAGAAATCCACTAAAAGTTTTGTTTGGTTATATTGCAATCCCGAGATAATCGTCTCCATGCTCCAAATCCATTTTAAAGCCATTTTTAAGGCATTTCGCGCATACATGAAATGAACACATTTTTCTCCAAAACTATAACAGATGCAAGCTTGTCCTGTTTGGTGGAGATGATATTTAATAAAATAAGTAGAAATCCACTAAAAGTTTTGTTTGGTTATCTTGCAATCCCGAGATAATCGTCTCCATGCTCCAAATCCATTTTAAAGCCATTTTTAAGGCATTTCGCGCATACATGAAATGAACACATTTTTCTCCAAAACTATAACAGATGCAAGCTTGTCCTGTTTGGTGGAGATGATATTTAATAAAATAAGTAGAAATCCACTAAAAGTTTTGTTTGGTTATCTTGCAATCCCGAGATAATCGTCTCCATGCTCCAAATCCATTTTAAAGCCATTTTTAAGGCATTTCGCGCATACATGAAATGAACACATTTTTCTCCAAAACTATAACAGATGCAAGCTTGTCCTGTTTGGTGGAGATGATATTTAATAAAATAAGTAGAAATCCACTAAAAGTTTTGTTTGGTTATCTTGCAATCCCGAGATAATCGTCTCCATGCTCCAAATCCATTTTAAAGCCATTTTTAAGGCATTTCGCGCATACATGAAATGAACACATTTTTCTCCAAAACTATAACAGATGCAAGCTTGTCCTGTTTGGTGGAGATAATATTTAATCAAATAAGTAGAAATCTACTAAAAATTTCGTTTGTTTATATTGCCATCCTGAGATAATCGTCTCCATGCTCCAAATCCATTTTAAAGCCATTTTTAAGGCATTTCGCGCATACATGAAATGAACACATTTTTCTCCAAAACTATAACAGATGCAAGCTTGTCCTGTTTGGTGGAGATGATATTTAATAAAATAAGTAGAAATCCACTAAAAGTTTTGTTTGGTTATCTTGCAATCCCGAGATAATCGTCTCCATGCTCCAAATCCATTTTAAAGCCATTTTTAAGGCATTTCGCGCATACATGAAATGAACACATTTTTCTCCAAAACTATAACAGATGCAAGCTTGTCCTGTTTGGTGGAGATGATATTTAATAAAATAAGTAGAAATCCACTAAAAGTTTTGTTTGGTTATCTTGCAATCCCGAGATAATCGTCTCCATGCTCCAAATCCATTTTAAAGCCATTTTTAAGGCATTTCGCGCATACATGAAATGAACACATTTTTCTCCAAAACTATAACAGATGCAAGCTTGTCCTGTTTGGTGGAGATGATATTTAATAAAATAAGTAGAAATCCACTAAAAGTTTTGTTTGGTTATCTTGCAATCCCGAGATAATCGTCTCCATGCTCCAAATCCATTTTAAAGCCATTTTTAAGGCATTTCGCGCATACGTGAAATGAACACATTTTTCTCCAAAACTATAACAGATGCAAGCTTGTCCTGTTTGGTGGAGATGATATTTAATAAAATAAGTAGAAATCCACTAAAAGTTTGGTTTGGTTATCTTGCAATCCCGAGATAATCGTCTCCATGCTCCAAATCCATTTTAAAGCCATTTTTAAGGCATTTCGCGCATACATGAAATGAACACATTTTTCTCCAAAACTATAACAGATGCAAGCTTGTCCTGTTTGGTGGAGATGATATTTAATAAAATAAGTAGAAATCCACTAAAAGTTTTGTTTGGTTATATTGCAATCCCGAGATAATCGTCTCCATGCTCCAAATCCATTTTAAAGCCATTTTTAAGGCATTTCGCGCATACATGAAATGAACACATTTTTCTCCAAAACTATAACAGATGCAAGCTTGTCCTGTTTGGTGGAGATGATATTTAATAAAATAAGTAGAAATCCACTAAAAGTTTTGTTTGGTTATCTTGCAATCCCGAGATAATCGTCTCCATGCTCCAAATCCATTTTAAAGCCATTTTTAAGGCATTTCGCGCATACATGAAATGAACACATTTTTCTCCAAAACTATAACAGATGCAAGCTTGTCCTGTTTGGTGGAGATGATATTTAATAAAATAAGTAGAAATCCACTAAAAGTTTTGTTTGGTTATCTTGCAATCCCGAGATAATCGTCTCCATGCTCCAAATCCATTTTAAAGCCATTTTTAAGGCATTTCGCGCATACATGAAATGAACACATTTTTCTCCAAAACTATAACAGATGCAAGCTTGTCCTGTTTGGTGGAGATGATATTTAATAAAATAAGTAGAAATCCACTAAAAGTTTTGTTTGGTTATCTTGCAATCCCGAGATAATCGTCTCCATGCTCCAAATCCATTTTAAAGCCATTTTTAAGGCATTTCGCGCATACATGAAATGAACACATTTTTCTCCAAAACTATAACAGATGCAAGCTTGTCCTGTTTGGTGGAGATAATATTTAATCAAATAAGTAGAAATCTACTAAAAGTTTCGTTTGTTTATATTGCCATCCTGAGATAATCGTCTCCATGCTCCAAATCCATTTTAAAGCCATTTTTAAGGCATTTCGCGCATACATGAAATGAACACATTTTTCTCCAAAACTATAACAGATGCAAGCTTGTCCTGTTTGGTGGAGATGATATTTAATAAAATAAGTAGAAATCCACTAAAAGTTTTGTTTGGTTATCTTGCAATCCCGAGATAATCGTCTCCATGCTCCAAATCCATTTTAAAGCCATTTTTAAGGCATTTCGCGCATACATGAAATGAACACATTTTTCTCCAAAACTATAACAGATGCAAGCTTGTCCTGTTTGGTGGAGATGATATTTAATAAAATAAGTAGAAATCCACTAAAAGTTTTGTTTGGTTATATTGCAATCCCGAGATAATCGTCTCCATGCTCCAAATCCATTTTAAAGCCATTTTTAAGGCATTTCGCGCATACATGAAATGAACACATTTTTCTCCAAAACTATAACAGATGCAAGCTTGTCCTGTTTGGTGGAGATGATATTTAATAAAATACGTAGAAATCCACTAAAAGTTTTGTTTGGTTATCTTGCAATCCCGAGATAATCGTCTCCATGCACCAAATCCATTTTAAAGCCATTTTTAAGGCATTTCGCGCATACATGAAATGAACACATTTTTCTCCAAAACTATAACAGATGCAAGCTTGTCCTGTTTGGTGGAGATAATATTTAATAAAATAAGTAGAAATCTACTAAAAGTTTCGTTTGTTTATATTGCCATCCTGAGATAATCGTCTCCATGCTCCAAATCCATTTTAAAGCCATTTCAAAGGCATTTTGCGCATACATGAAATGAACACATTTTTCTCCAAAACTATAACACATGCAAGCTTGTCCTGTTTGGTGGAGATGATATTTAATAAAATAAGTAGAAATCCACTAAAAGTTTTGTTTGGTTATCTTGCAATCCCGAGATAATCGTCTCCATGCTCCAAATCCATTTTAAAGCCATTTTTAAGGCATTTCGCGCATACATGAAATGAACACATTTTTCTCCAAAACTATAACAGATGCAAGCTTGTCCTGTTTGGTGGAGATGATATTTAATAAAATAAGTAGAAATCCACTAAAAGTTTTGTTTGGTTATCTTGCAATCCCGAGATAATCGTCTCCATGCTCCAAATCCATTTTAAAGCCATTTTTAAGGCATTTCGCGCATACATGAAATGAACACATTTTTCTCCAAAACTATAACAGATGCAAGCTTGTCCTGTTTGGTGGAGATGATATTTAATAAAATAAGTAGAAATCCACTAAAAGTTTGGTTTGGTTATCTTGCAATCCCGAGATAATCGTCTCCATGCTCCAAATCCATTTTAAAGGCATTTTTAAGGCATTTCGCGCATACATGAAATGAACACATTTTTCTCCAAAACTATAACAGATGCAAGCTTGTCCTGTTTGGTGGAGATGATATTTAATAAAATAAGTAGAAATCCACTAAAAGTTTTGTTTGGTTATCTTGCAATCCCGAGATAATCGTCTCCATGCTCCAAATCCATTTTAAAGCCATTTTTAAGGCATTTTGCACATACATGAAATGAACACATTTTTCTCCAAAACTATAACACATGCAAGTTTGTCCTGTTTGGTGGAGATGATATTTAATAAAATAAGTAGAAATCCACTAAAAGTTTTGTTTGGTTATCTTGCAATCCTGAGATAATCGTCTCCATGCTCCAAATCCATTTTAAAGCCATTTTTAAGGCATTTCGCGCATACATGAAATGAACACATTTTTCCCCAAAACTATAACAGATGCAAGCTTGTCCTGTTTGGTGGAGATGATATTTAATAAAATAAGTAGAAATCCACTAAAAGTTTTGTTTGGTTATCTTGCAATCCCGAGATAATCGTCTCCATGCTCCAAATCCATTTTAAAGCCATTTTTAAGGCATTTCGCGCATACATGAAATGAACACATTTTTCTCCAAAACTATAACAGATGCAAGCTTGTCCTGTTTGGTGGAGATGATATTTAATAAAATAAGTAGAAATCCACTAAAAGTTTTGTTTGGTTATCTTGCAATCCCGAGATAATCGTCTTTATGCTCCAAATCCATTTTAAAGCCATTTTTAAGGCATTTCGCGCATACATGAAATGAACACATTTTTCTCCAAAACTATAACAGATGCAAGCTTGTCCTGTTTGGTGGAGATGATATTTAATAAAATAAGTAGAAATCCACTAAAAGTTTTGTTTGGTTATATTGCAATCCCGAGATAATCGTCTCCATGCTCCAAATCCATTTTAAAGCCATTTTTAAGGCATTTCGCGCATACATGAAATGAACACATTTTTCTCCAAAACTATAACAGATGCAAGCTTGTCCTGTTTGGTGGAGATGATATTTAATAAAATAAGTAGAAATCCACTAAAAGTTTTGTTTGGTTATCTTGCAATCCCGAGATAATCGTCTCCATGCTCCAAATCCATTTTAAAGCCATTTTTAAGGCATTTCGCGCATACATGAAATGAACACATTTTTCTCCAAAACTATAACAGATGCAAGCTTGTCCTGTTTGGTGGAGATGATATTTAATAAAATAAGTAGAAATCCACTAAAAGTTTTGTTTGGTTATATTGCAATCCCGAGATAATCGTCTCCATGCTCCAAATCCATTTTAAAGCCATTTTTAAGGCATTTCGCGCATACATGAAATGAACACATTTTTCTCCAAAACTATAACAGATGCAAGCTTGTCCTGTTTGGTGGAGATGATATTTCATAAAATAAGTAGAAATCCACTAAAAGTTTTGTTTGGTTATATTGCAATCCCGAGATAATCGTCTCCATGCTCCAAATCCATTTTAAAGCCATTTTTAAGGCATTTCGCGCATACATGAAATGAACACATTTTTCTCCAAAACTATAACAGATGCAAGCTTGTCCTGTTTGGTGGAGATAATATTTAATCAAATAAGTAGAAATCTACTAAAAGTTTCGTTTGTTTATATTGCCATCCTGAGATAATCGTCTCCATGCTCCAAATCCATTTTAAAGCCATTTTTAAGGCATTTCGCGCATACATGAAATGAACACATTTTTCTCCAAAACTATAACAGATGCAAGCTTGTCCTGTTTGGTGGAGATGATATCTAATAAAATAAGTAGAAATCCACTAAAAGTTTTGTTTGGTTATCTTGCAATCCCGAGATAATCGTCTCCATGCTCCAAATCCATTTTAAAGCCATTTTTAAGGCATTTCGCGCATACATGAAATGAACACATTTTTCTCCAAAACTATAACAGATGCAAGCTTGTCCTGTTTGGTGGAGATAATATTTAATCAAATAAGTAGAAATCTACTAAAAGTTTCGTTTGTTTATATTGCCATCCTGAGATAATCGTCTCCATGCTCCAAATCCATTTTAAAGCCATTTTTAAGGCATTTCGCGCATACATGAAATGAACACATTTTTCTCCAAAACTATAACAGATGCAAGCTTGTCCTGTTTGGTGGAGATGATATTTAATAAAATAAGTAGAAATCCACTAAAAGTTTTGTTTGGTTATCTTGCAATCCCGAGATAATCGTCTCCATGCTCCAAATCCATTTTAAAGCCATTTTTAAGGCATTTCGCGCATACATGAAATGAACACATTTTTCTCCAAAACTATAACAGATGCAAGCTTGTCCTGTTTGGTGGAGATGATATTTAATAAAATAAGTAGAAATCCACTAAAAGTTTTGTTTGGTTATATTGCAATCCCGAGATAATCGTCTCCATGCTCCAAATCCATTTTAAAGCCATTTTTAAGGCATTTCGCGCATACATGAAATGAACACATTTTTCTCCAAAACTATAACAGATGCAAGCTTGTCCTGTTTGGTGGAGATGATATTTAATAAAATACGTAGAAATCCACTAAAAGTTTTGTTTGGTTATCTTGCAATCCCGAGATAATCGTCTCCATGCACCAAATCCATTTTAAAGCCATTTTTAAGGCATTTCGCGCATACATGAAATGAACACATTTTTCTCCAAAACTATAACAGATGCAAGCTTGTCCTGTTTGGTGGAGATAATATTTAATAAAATAAGTAGAAATCTACTAAGTTTCGTTTGTTTATATTGCCATCCTGAGATAATCGTCTCCATGCTCCAAATCCATTTTAAAGCCATTTCAAAGGCATTTTGCGCATACATGAAATGAACACATTTTTCTCCAAAACTATAACACATGCAAGCTTGTCCTGTTTGGTGGAGATGATATTTAATAAAATAAGTAGAAATCCACTAAAAGTTTTGTTTGGTTATCTTGCAATCCCGAGATAATCGTCTCCATGCTCCAAATCCATTTTAAAGCCATTTTTAAGGCATTTCGCGCATACATGAAATGAACACATTTTTCTCCAAAACTATAACAGATGCAAGCTTGTCCTGTTTGGTGGAGATGATATTTAATAAAATAAGTAGAAATCCACTAAAAGTTTTGTTTGGTTATCTTGCAATCCCGAGATAATCGTCTCCATGCTCCAAATCCATTTTAAAGCCATTTTTAAGGCATTTCGCGCATACATGAAATGAACACATTTTTCTCCAAAACTATAACTAGTGCAAGCTTGTCCTGTTTGGTGGAGATGATATTTAATAAAATAAGTAGAAATCCACTAAAAGTTTGGTTTGGTTATCTTGCAATCCCGAGATAATCGTCTCCATGCTCCAAATCCATTTTAAAGCCATTTTTAAGGCATTTCGCGCATACATGAAATGAACACATTTTTCTCCAAAACTATAACAGATGCAAGCTTGTCCTGTTTGGTGGAGATGATATTTAATAAAATAAATAGAAATCCACTAAAAGTTTTGTTTGGTTATATTGCAATCCCGAGATAATCGTCTCCATGCTCCAAATCCATTTTAAAGCCATTTTTAAGGCATTTCGCGCATACATGAAATGAACACATTTTTCTCCAAAACTATAACAGATGCAAGCTTGTCCTGTTTGGTGGAGATGATATTTAATAAAATAAGTAGAAATCCACTAAAAGTTTTGTTTGGTTATCTTGCAATCCTGAGATAATCGTCTCCATGCTCCAAATCCATTTTAAAGCCATTTTTAAGGCATTTCGCGCATACATGAAATGAACACATTTTTCTCCAAAACTATAACAGATGCAAGCTTGTCCTGTTTGGTGGAGATGATATTTAATAAAATAAGTAGAAATCCACTAAAAGTTTTGTTTGGTTATCTTGCAATCCCGAGATAATCGTCTCCATGCTCCAAATCCATTTTAAAGCCATTTTTAAGGCATTTCGCGCATACATGAAATGAACACATTTTTCTCCAAAACTATAACAGATGCAAGCTTGTCCTGTTTGGTGGAGATGATATTTAATAAAATAAGTAGAAATCCACTAAAAGTTTTGTTTGGTTATCTTGCAATCCCGAGATAATCGTCTCCATGCTCCAAATCCATTTTAAAGCCATTTTTAAGGCATTTCGCGCATACATGAAATGAACACATTTTTCTCCAAAACTATAACAGATGCAAGCTTGTCCTGTTTGGTGGAGATGATATTTAATAAAATAAGTAGAAATCCACTAAAAGTTTTGTTTGGTTATATTGCAATCCCGAGATAATCGTCTCCATGCTCCAAATCCATTTTAAAGCCATTTTTAAGGCATTTCGCGCATACATGAAATGAACACATTTTTCTCCAAAACTATAACAGATGCAAGCTTGTCCTGTTTGGTGGAGATGATATTTAATAAAATAAGTAGAAATCCACTAAAAGTTTTGTTTGGTTATCTTGCAATCCCGAGATAATCGTCTCCATGCTCCAAATCCATTTTAAAGCCATTTTTAAGGCATTTCGCGCATACATGAAATGAACACATTTTTCTCCAAAACTATAACAGATGCAAGCTTGTCCTGTTTGGTGGAGATGATATTTAATAAAATAAGTAGAAATCCACTAAAAGTTTTGTTTGGTTATCTTGCAATCCCGAGATAATCGTCTCCATGCTCCAAATCCATTTTAAAGCCATTTTTAAGGCATTTCGCGCATACATGAAATGAACACATTTTTCTCCAAAACTATAACAGATGCAAGCTTGTCCTGTTTGGTGGAGATGATATTTAATAAAATAAGTAGAAATCCACTAAAAGTTTTGTTTGGTTATATTGCAATCCCGAGATAATCGTCTCCATGCTCCAAATCCATTTTAAAGCCATTTTTAAGGCATTTCGCGCATACATGAAATGAACACATTTTTCTCCAAAACTATACCAGATGCAAGCTTGTCCTGTTTGGTGGAGATGATATTTAATAAAATAAGTAGAAATCCACTAAAAGTTTTGTTTGGTTATCTTGCAATCCCGAGATAATCGTCTCCATGCTCCAAATCCATTTTAAAGCCATTTTTAAGGCATTTCGCGCATACATGAAATGAACACATTTTTCTCCAAAACTATAACAGATGCAAGCTTGTCCTGTTTGGTGGAGATGATATTTAATAAAATAAGTAGAAATCCACTAAAAGTTTTGTTTGGTTATCTTGCAATCCCGAGATAATCGTCTCCATGCTCCAAATCCATTTTAAAGCCATTTTTAAGGCATTTCGCGCATACATGAAATGAACACATTTTTCTCCAAAACTATAACAGATGCAAGCTTGTCCTGTTTGGTGGAGATGATATTTAATAAAATAAGTAGAAATCCACTAAAAGTTTTGTTTGGTTATATTGCAATCCCGAGATAATCGTCTCCATGCTCCAAATCCATTTTAAAGCCATTTTTAAGGCATTTCGCGCATACATGAAATGAACACATTTTTCTCCAAAACTATAACAGATGCAAGCTTGTCCTGTTTGGTGGAGATGATATTTAATAAAATAAGTAGAAATCCACTAAAAGTTTTGTTTGGTTATCTTGCAATCCCGAGATAATCGTCTCCATGCTCCAAATCCATTTTAAAGCCATTTTTAAGGCATTTCGCGCATACATGAAATGAACACATTTTTCTCCAAAACTATAACAGATGCAAGCTTGTCCTGTTTGGTGGAGATGATATTTAATAAAATAAGTAGAAATCCACTAAAAGTTTTGTTTGGTTATCTTGCAATCCCGAGATAATCGTCTCCATGCTCCAAATCCATTTTAAAGCCATTTTTAAGGCATTTCGCGCATACATGAAATGAACACATTTTTCTCCAAAACTATAACAGATGCAAGCTTGTCCTGTTTGGTGGAGATGATATTTAATAAAATAAGTAGAAATCCACTAAAAGTTTTGTTTGGTTATATTGCAATCCCGAGATAATCGTCTCCATGCTCCAAATCCATTTTAAAGCCATTTTTAAGGCATTTCGCGCATACATGAAATGAACACATTTTTCTCCAAAACTATAACAGATGCAAGCTTGTCCTGTTTGGTGGAGATGATATTTCATAAAATAAGTAGAAATCCACTAAAAGTTTTGTTTGGTTATCTTGCAATCCCGAGATAATCGTCTCCATGCTCCAAATCCATTTTAAAGCCATTTTTAAGGCATTTCGCGCATACATGAAATGAACACATTTTTCTCCAAAACTATAACAGATGCAAGCTTGTCCTGTTTGGTGGAGATGATATTTAATAAAATAAGTAGAAATCCACTAAAAGTTTTGTTTGGTTATATTGCAATCCCGAGATAATCGTCTCCATGCTCCAAATCCATTTTAAAGCCATTTTTAAGGCATTTCGCGCATACATGAAATGAACACATTTTTCTCCAAAACTATAACAGATGCAAGCTTGTCCTGTTTGGTGGAGATGATATTTAATAAAATAAGTAGAAATCCACTAAAAGTTTTGTTTGGTTATCTTGCAATCCCGAGATAATCGTCTCCATGCTCCAAATCCATTTTAAAGCCATTTTTAAGGCATTTCGCGCATACATGAAATGAACACATTTTTCTCCAAAACTATAACAGATGCAAGCTTGTCCTGTTTGGTGGAGATAATATTTAATCAAATAAGTAGAAATCTACTAAAAGTTTCGTTTGTTTATATTGCCATCCTGAGATAATCGTCTCCATGCTCCAAATCCATTTTAAAGCCATTTTTAAGGCATTTCGCGCATACATGAAATGAACACATTTTTCTCCAAAACTATAACAGATGCAAGCTTGTCCTGTTTGGTGGAGATGATATTAAATAAAATAAGTAGAAATCCACTAAAAGTTTTGTTTGGTTATCTTGCAATCCCGAGATAATCGTCTCCATGCTCCAAATCCATTTTAAAGCCATTTTTAAGGCATTTCGCGCATACATGAAATGAACACATTTTTCTCCAAAACTATAACAGATGCAAGCTTGTCCTGTTTGGTGGAGATGATATTTAATAAAATAAGTAGAAATCCACTAAAAGTTTTGTTTGGTTATATTGCAATCCCGAGATAATCGTCTCCATGCTCCAAATCCATTTTAAAGCCATTTTTAAGGCATTTCGCGCATACATGAAATGAACACATTTTTCTCCAAAACTATAACAGATGCAAGCTTGTCCTGTTTGGTGGAGATGATATTTAATAAAATACGTAGAAATCCACTAAAAGTTTTGTTTGGTTATCTTGCAATCCCGAGATAATCGTCTCCATGCACCAAATCCATTTTAAAGCCATTTTAAGGCATTTCGCGCATACATGAAATGAACACATTTTTCTCCAAAACTATAACAGATGCAAGCTTGTCCTGTTTGGTGGAGATAATATTTAATAAAATAAGTAGAAATCTACTAAAAGTTTCGTTTGTTTATATTGCCATCCTGAGATAATCGTCTCCATGCTCCAAATCCATTTTAAAGCCATTTCAAAGGCATTTTGCGCATACATGAAATGAACACATTTTTCTCCAAAACTATAACACATGCAAGCTTGTCCTGTTTGGTGGAGATGATATTTAATAAAATAAGTAGAAATCCACTAAAAGTTTTGTTTGGTTATCTTGCAATCCCGAGATAATCGTCTCCATGCTCCAAATCCATTTTAAAGCCATTTTTAAGGCATTTCGCGCATACATGAAATGAACACATTTTTCTCCAAAACTATAACAGATGCAAGCTTGTCCTGTTTGGTGGAGATGATATTTAATAAAATAAGTAGAAATCCACTAAAAGTTTTGTTTGGTTATCTTGCAATCCCGAGATAATCGTCTCCATGCTCCAAATCCATTTTAAAGCCATTTTTAAGGCATTTCGCGCATACATGAAATGAACACATTTTTCTCCAAAACTATAACAGATGCAAGCTTGTCCTGTTTGGTGGATTTGATATTTAATAAAATAAGTAGAAATCCACTAAAAGTTTTGTTTGGTTATATTGCAATCCCAAGATAATCGTCTCCATGCTCCAAATCCATTTTAAAGCCATTTTTAAGGCATTTCGCGCATACATGAAATGAACACATTTTTCTCCAAAACTATAACAGATGCAAGCTTGTCCTGTTTGGTGGAGATGATATTTAATAAAATAAGTAGAAATCCACTAAAAGTTTTGTTTGGTTATCTTGCAATCCCGAGATAATCGTCTCCATGCTCCAAATCCATTTTAAAGCCATTTTTAAGGCATTTCGCGCATACATGAAATGAACACTTTTTTCTCCAAAACTATAACAGATGCAAGCTTGTCCTGTTTGGTGGAGATGATATTTAATAAAATAAGTAGAAATCCACTAAAAGTTTTGTTTGGTTATCTTGCAATCCCGAGATAATCGTCTCCATGCTCCAAATCCATTTTAAAGCCATTTTTAAGGCATTTCGCGCATACATGAAATGAACACATTTTTCTCCAAAACTATAACAGATGCAAGCTTGTCCTGTTTGGTGGAGATGATATTTAATAAAATAAGTAGAAATCCACTAAAAGTTTTGTTTGGTTATCTTGCAATCCCGAGATAATCGTCTCCATGCTCCAAATCCATTTTAAAGCCATTTTTAAGGCATTTCGCGCATACATGAAATGAACACATTTTTCTCCAAAACTATAACAGATGCAAGCTTGTCCTGTTTGGTGGAGATGATATTTAATAAAATAAGTAGAAATCCACTAAAAGTTTGGTTTGGTTATCTTGCAATCCCGAGATAATCGTCTCCATGCTCCAAATCCATTTTAAAGCCATTTTTAAGGCATTTCGCGCATACATGAAATGAACACATTTTTCTCCAAAACTATAACAGATGCAAGCTTGTCCTGTTTGGTGGAGATGATATTTAATAAAATAAGTAGAAATCCACTAAAAGTTTTGTTTGGTTATATTGCAATCCCGAGATAATCGTCTCCATGCTCCAAATCCATTTTAAAGCCATTTTTAAGGCATTTCGCGCATACATGAAATGAACACATTTTTCTCCAAAACTATAACAGATGCAAGCTTGTCCTGTTTGGTGGAGATGATATTTAATAAAATAAGTAGAAATCCACTAAAAGTTTTGTTTGGTTATCTTGCAATCCCGAGATAATCGTCTCCATGCTCCAAATCCATTTTAAAGCCATTTTTAAGGCATTTTGCACATACATGAAATGAACACATTTTTCTCCAAAACTATAACACATGCAAGTTTGTC
The DNA here is from genome assembly GCF_048569485.1 of Anomaloglossus baeobatrachus. NCBI lineage: Eukaryota > Metazoa > Chordata > Amphibia > Anura > Aromobatidae > Anomaloglossus > Anomaloglossus baeobatrachus. The sequence goes on from NW_027442566.1 coordinate 77,280, forward strand.
CTGTTTGGTGGAGATGATATTTAATAAAATAAGTAGAAATCCACTAAAAGTTTTGTTTGGTTATCTTGCAATCCTGAGATAATCGTCTCCATGCTCCAAATCCATTTTAAAGCCATTTTTAAGGCATTTCGCGCATACATGAAATGAACACATTTTTCTCCAAAACTATAACAGATGCAAGCTTGTCCTGTTTGGTGGAGATGATATTTAATAAAATAAGTAGAAATCCACTAAAAGTTTTGTTTGGTTATCTTGCAATCCCGAGATAATCGTCTCCATGCTCCAAATCCATTTTAAAGCCATTTTTAAGGCATTTCGCGCATACATGAAATGAACACATTTTTCTCCAAAACTATAACAGATGCAAGCTTGTCCTGTTTGGTGGAGATGATATTTAATAAAATAAGTAGAAATCCACTAAAAGTTTTGTTTGGTTATATTGCAATCCCGAGATAATCGTCTCCATGCTCCAAATCCATTTTAAAGCCATTTTTAAGGCATTTCGCGCATACATGAAATGAACACATTTTTCTCCAAAACTATAACAGATGCAAGCTTGTCCTGTTTGGTGGAGATGATATTTCATAAAATAAGTAGAAATCCACTAAAAGTTTTGTTTGGTTATCTTGCAATCCCGAGATAATCGTCTCCATGCTCCAAATCCATTTTAAAGCCATTTTTAAGGCATTTCGCGCATACATGAAATGAACACATTTTTCTCCAAAACTATAACAGATGCAAGCTTGTCCTGTTTGGTGGAGATGATATTTAATAAAATAAGTAGAAATCCACTAAAAGTTTTGTTTGGTTATATTGCAATCCCGAGATAATCGTCTCCATGCTCCAAATCCATTTTAAAGCCATTTTTAAGGCATTTCGCGCATACATGAAATGAACACATTTTTCTCCAAAACTATAACAGATGCAAGCTTGTCCTGTTTGGTGGAGATGATATTTCATAAAATAAGTAGAAATCCACTAAAAGTTTTGTTTGGTTATCTTGCAATCCTGAGATAATCGTCTCCATGCTCCAAATCCATTTTAAAGCCATTTCAAAGGCATTTTGCGCATACATGAAATGAACACATTTTTCTCCAAAACTATAACACATGCAAGCTTGTCCTGTTTGGTGGAGATGATATTTAATAAAATAAGTAGAAATCCACTAAAAGTTTTGTTTGGTTATCTTGCAATCCCGAGATAATCGTCTCCATGCTCCAAATCCATTTTAAAGCCATTTTTAAGGCATTTCGCGCATACATGAAATGAACACATTTTTCTCCAAAACTATAACAGATGCAAGCTTGTCCTGTTTGGTGGAGATGATATTTAATAAAATAAGTAGAAATCCACTAAAAGTTTTGTTTGGTTATCTTGCAATCCCGAGATAATCGTCTCCATGCTCCAAATCCATTTTAAAGCCATTTTTAAGGCATTTCGCGCATACATGAAATGAACACATTTTTCTCCAAAACTATAACAGATGCAAGCTTGTCCTGTTTGGTGGATTTGATATTTAATAAAATAAGTAGAAATCCACTAAAAGTTTTGTTTGGTTATATTGCAATCCCGAGATAATCGTCTCCATGCTCCAAATCCATTTTAAAGCCATTTTTAAGGCATTTCGCGCATACATGAAATGAACACATTTTTCTCCAAAACTATAACAGATGCAAGCTTGTCCTGTTTGGTGGAGATGATATTTAATAAAATAAGTAGAAATCCACTAAAAGTTTTGTTTGGTTATCTTGCAATCCCGAGATAATCGTCTCCATGCTCCAAATCCATTTTAAAGCCATTTTTAAGGCATTTCGCGCATACATGAAATGAACACTTTTTTCTCCAAAACTATAACAGATGCAAGCTTGTCCTGTTTGGTGGAGATGATATTTAATAAAATAAGTAGAAATCCACTAAAAGTTTTGTTTGGTTATCTTGCAATCCCGAGATAATCGTCTCCATGCTCCAAATCCATTTTAAAGCCATTTTTAAGGCATTTCGCGCATACATGAAATGAACACATTTTTCTCCAAAACTATAACAGATGCAAGCTTGTCCTGTTTGGTGGAGATGATATTTAATAAAATAAGTAGAAATCCACTAAAAGTTTTGTTTGGTTATCTTGCAATCCCGAGATAATCGTCTCCATGCTCCAAATCCATTTTAAAGCCATTTTTAAGGCATTTCGCGCATACATGAAATGAACACATTTTTCTCCAAAACTATAACAGATGCAAGCTTGTCCTGTTTGGTGGAGATGATATTTAATAAAATAAGTAGAAATCCACTAAAAGTTTGGTTTGGTTATCTTGCAATCCCGAGATAATCGTCTCCATGCTCCAAATCCATTTTAAAGCCATTTTTAAGGCATTTCGCGCATACATGAAATGAACACATTTTTCTCCAAAACTATAACAGATGCAAGCTTGTCCTGTTTGGTGGAGATGATATTTAATAAAATAAGTAGAAATCCACTAAAAGTTTTGTTTGGTTATATTGCAATCCCGAGATAATCGTCTCCATGCTCCAAATCCATTTTAAAGCCATTTTTAAGGCATTTCGCGCATACATGAAATTAACACATTTTTCTCCAAAACTATAACAGATGCAAGCTTGTCCTGTTTGGTGGAGATGATATTTAATAAAATAAGTAGAAATCCACTAAAAGTTTTGTTTGGTTATCTTGCAATCCCGAGATAATCGTCTCCATGCTCCAAATCCATTTTAAAGCCATTTTTAAGGCATTTTGCACATACATGAAATGAACACATTTTTCTCCAAAACTATAACACATGCAAGTTTGTCCTGTTTGGTGGAGATGATATTTAATAAAATAAGTAGAAATCCACTAAAAGTTTTGTTTGGTTATCTTGCAATCCTGAGATAATCGTCTCCATGCTCCAAATCCATTTTAAAGCCATTTTTAAGGCATTTCGCGCATACATGAAATGAACACATTTTTCTCCAAAACTATAACAGATGCAAGCTTGTCCTGTTTGGTGGAGATGATATTTAATAAAATAAGTAGAAATCCACTAAAAGTTTTGTTTGGTTATCTTGCAATCCCGAGATAATCGTCTCCATGCTCCAAATCCATTTTAAAGCCATTTTTAAGGCATTTCGCGCATACATGAAATGAACACATTTTTCTCCAAAACTATAACAGATGCAAGCTTGTCCTGTTTGGTGGAGATGATATTTAATAAAATAAGTAGAAATCCACTAAAAGTTTTGTTTGGTTATATTGCAAACCCGAGATAATCGTCTCCATGCTCCAAATCCATTTTAAAGCCATTTTTAAGGCATTTCGCGCATACATGAAATGAACACATTTTTCTCCAAAACTATAACAGATGCAAGCTTGTCCTGTTTGGTGGAGATGATATTTCATAAAATAAGTAGAAATCCACTAAAAGTTTTGTTTGGTTATCTTGCAATCCCGAGATAATCGTCTCCATGCTCCAAATCCATTTTAAAGCCATTTTTAAGGCATTTCGCGCATACATGAAATGAACACATTTTTCTCCAAAACTATAACAGATGCAAGCTTGTCCTGTTTGGTGGAGATGATATTTAATAAAATAAGTAGAAATCCACTAAAAGTTTTGTTTGGTTATATTGCAATCCCGAGATAATCGTCTCCATGCTCCAAATCCATTTTAAAGCCATTTTTAAGGCATTTCGCGCATACATGAAATGAACACATTTTTCTCCAAAACTATAACAGATGCAAGCTTGTCCTGTTTGGTGGAGATGATATTTCATAAAATAAGTAGAAATCCACTAAAAGTTTTGTTTGGTTATCTTGCAATCCCGAGATAATCGTCTCCATGCTCCAAATCCATTTTAAAGCCATTTTTAAGGCATTTTGCACATACATGAAATGAACACATTTTTCTCCAAAACTATAACACATGCAAGTTTGTCCTGTTTGGTGGAGATGATATTTAATAAAATAAGTAGAAATCCACTAAAAGTTTTGTTTGGTTATCTTGCAATCCTGAGATAATCGTCTCCATGCTCCAAATCCATTTTAAAGCCATTTTTAAGGCATTTCGCGCATACATGAAATGAACACATTTTTGTCCAAAACTATAACAGATGCAAGCTTGTCCTGTTTGGTGGAGATGATATTTAATAAAATAAGTAGAAATCCACTAAAAGTTTTGTTTGGTTATCTTGCAATCCCGAGATAATCGTCTCCATGCTCCAAATCCATTTTAAAGCCATTTTTAAGGCATTTCGCGCATACATGAAATGAACACATTTTTCTCCAAAACTATAACAGATGCAAGCTTGTCCTGTTTGGTGGAGATGATATTTAATAAAATAAGTAGAAATCCACTAAAAGTTTTGTTTGGTTATATTGCAAACCCGAGATAATCGTCTCCATGCTCCAAATCCATTTTAAAGCCATTTTTAAGGCATTTCGCGCATACATGAAATGAACACATTTTTCTCCAAAACTATAACAGATGCAAGCTTGTCCTGTTTGGTGGAGATGATATTTCATAAAATAAGTAGAAATCCACTAAAAGTTTTGTTTGGTTATCTTGCAATCCCGAGATAATCGTCTCCATGCTCCAAATCCATTTTAAAGCCATTTTTAAGGCATTTCGCGCATACATGAAATGAACACATTTTTCTCCAAAACTATAACAGATGCAAGCTTGTCCTGTTTGGTGGAGATGATATTTAATAAAATAAGTAGAAATCCACTAAAAGTTTTGTTTGGTTATATTGCAATCCCGAGATAATCGTCTCCATGCTCCAAATCCATTTTAAAGCCATTTTTAAGGCATTTCGCGCATACATGAAATGAACACATTTTTCTCCAAAACTATAACAGATGCAAGCTTGTCCTGTTTGGTGGAGATGATATTTCATAAAATAAGTAGAAATCCACTAAAAGTTTTGTTTGGTTATCTTGCAATCCCGAGATAATCGTCTCCATGCTCCAAATCCATTTTAAAGCCATTTTTAAGGCATTTCGCGCATACATGAAATGAACACATTTTTCTCCAAAACTATAACAGATGCAAGCTTGTCCTGTTTGGTGGAGATGATATTTAATAAAATAAGTAGAAATCCACTAAAAGTTTTGTTTGGTTATATTGCAATCCCGAGATAATCGTCTCCATGCTCCAAATCCATTTTAAAGCCATTTTTAAGGCATTTCGCGCATACATGAAATGAACACATTTTTCTCCAAAACTATAACAGATGCAAGCTTGTCCTGTTTGGTGGAGATGATATTTAATAAAATAAGTAGAAATCCACTAAAAGTTTTGTTTGGTTATCTTGCAATCCCGAGATAATCGTCTCCATGCTCCAAATCCATTTTAAAGCCATTTTTAAGGCATTTTGCACATACATGAAATGAACACATTTTTCTCCAAAACTATAACACATGCAAGTTTGTCCTGTTTGGTGGAGATGATATTTAATAAAATAAGTAGAAATCCACTAAAAGTTTTGTTTGGTTATCTTGCAATCCTGAGATAATCGTCTCCATGCTCCAAATCCATTTTAAAGCCATTTTTAAGGCATTTCGCGCATACATGAAATGAACACATTTTTCTCCAAAACTATAACAGATGCAAGCTTGTCCTGTTTGGTGGAGATGATATTTAATAAAATAAGTAGAAATCCACTAAAAGTTTTGTTTGGTTATCTTGCAATCCCGAGATAATCGTCTCCATGCTCCAAATCCATTTTAAAGCCATTTTAAGGCATTTCGCGCATACATGAAATGAACACATTTTTCTCCAAAACTATAACAGATGCAAGCTTGTCCTGTTTGGTGGAGATGATATTTAATAAAATAAGTAGAAATCCACTAAAAGTTTTGTTTGGTTATCTTGCAATCCCGAGATAATCGTCTCCATGCTCCAAATCCATTTTAAAGCCATTTTTAAGGCATTTCGCGCATACATGAAATGAACACATTTTTCTCCAAAACTATAACAGATGCAAGCTTGTCCTGTTTGGTGGAGATGATATTTAATAAAATAAGTAGAAATCCACTAAAAGTTTTGTTTGGTTATATTGCAATCCCGAGATAATCGTCTCCATGCTCCAAATCCATTTTAAAGCCATTTTTAAGGCATTTCGCGCATACATGAAATGAACACATTTTTCTCCAAAACTATAACAGATGCAAGCTTGTCCTGTTTGGTGGAGATGATATTTCATAAAATAAGTAGAAATCCACTAAAAGTTTTGTTTGGTTATCTTGCAATCCCGAGATAATCGTCTCCATGCTCCAAATCCATTTTAAAGCCATTTTTAAGGCATTTCGCGCATACATGAAATGAACACATTTTTCTCCAAAACTATAACAGATGCAAGCTTGTCCTGTTTGGTGGAGATGATATTTAATAAAATAAGTAGAAATCCACTAAAAGTTTTGTTTGGTTATATTGCAATCCCGAGATAATCGTCTCCATGCTCCAAATCCATTTTAAAGCCATTTTTAAGGCATTTCGCGCATACATGAAATGAACACATTTTTCTCCAAAACTATAACAGATGCAAGCTTGTCTTGTTTGGTGGAGATGATATTTAATAAAATAAGTAGAAATCCACTAAAAGTTTTGTTTGGTTATATTGCAATCCCGAGATAATCGTCTCCATGCTCCAAATCCATTTTAAAGCCATTTTTAAGGCATTTCGCGCATACATGAAATGAACACATTTTTCTCCAAAACTATAACAGATGCAAGCTTGTCCTGTTTGGTGGAGATGATATTTAATAAAATAAGTAGAAATCCACTAAAAGTTTTGTTTGGTTATCTTGCAATCCCGAGATAATCGTCTCCATGCTCCAAATCCATTTTAAAGCCATTTTTAAGGCATTTTGCACATACATGAAATGAACACATTTTTCTCCAAAACTATAACACATGCAAGTTTGTCCTGTTTGGTGGAGATGATATTTAATAAAATAAGTAGAAATCCACTAAAAGTTTTGTTTGGTTATCTTGCAATCCTGAGATAATCGTCTCCATGCTCCAAATCCATTTTAAAGCCATTTTTAAGGCATTTCGCGCATACATGAAATGAACACATTTTTCTCCAAAACTATAACAGATGCAAGCTTGTCCTGTTTGGTGGAGATGATATTTAATAAAATAAGTAGAAATCCACTAAAAGTTTTGTTTGGTTATCTTGCAATCCCGAGATAATCGTCTCCATGCTCCAAATCCATTTTAAAGCCATTTTTAAGGCATTTCGCGCATACATGAAATGAACACATTTTTCTCCAAAACTATAACAGATGCAAGCTTGTCCTGTTTGGTGGAGATGATATTTAATAAAATAAGTAGAAATCCACTAAAAGTTTTGTTTGGTTATCTTGCAATCCCGAGATAATCGTCTCCATGCTCCAAATCCATTTTAAAGCCATTTTTAAGGCATTTCGCGCATACATGAAATGAACACATTTTTCTCCAAAACTATAACAGATGCAAGCTTGTCCTGTTTGGTGGAGATGATATTTAATAAAATAAGTAGAAATCCACTAAAAGTTTTGTTTGGTTATATTGCAATCCCGAGATAATCGTCTCCATGCTCCAAATCCATTTTAAAGCCATTTTTAAGGCATTTCGCGCATACATGAAATGAACACATTTTTCTCCAAAACTATAACAGATGCAAGCTTGTCCTGTTTGGTGGAGATGATATTTCATAAAATAAGTAGAAATCCACTAAAAGTTTTGTTTGGTTATCTTGCAATCCCGAGATAATCGTCTCCATGCTCCAAATCCATTTTAAAGCCATTTTTAAGGCATTTCGCGCATACATGAAATGAACACATTTTTCTCCAAAACTATAACAGATGCAAGCTTGTCCTGTTTGGTGGAGATGATATTTAATAAAATAAGTAGAAATCCACTAAAAGTTTTGTTTGGTTATATTGCAATCCCGAGATAATCGTCTCCATGCTCCAAATCCATTTTAAAGCCATTTTTAAGGCATTTCGCGCATACATGAAATGAACACATTTTTCTCCAAAACTATAACAGATGCAAGCTTGTCCTGTTTGGTGAAGATGATATTTAATAAAATAAGTAGAAATCCACTAAAAGTTTTGTTTGGTTATCTTGCAATCCCGAGATAATCGTCTCCATGCTCCAAATCCATTTTAAAGCCATTTTTAAGGCATTTCGCGCATACATGAAATGAACACATTTTTCTCCAAAACTATAACAGATGCAAGCTTGTCCTGTTTGGTGGAGATGATATTTAATAAAATAAGTAGAAATCCACTAAAAGTTTTGTTTGGTTATCTTGCAATCCCGAGATAATCGTCTCCATGCTCCAAATCCATTTTAAAGCCATTTTAAGGCATTTCGCGCATACATGAAATGAACACATTTTTCTCCAAAACTATAACAGATGCAAGCTTGTCCTGTTTGGTGGAGATGATATTTAATAAAATAAGTAGAAATCCACTAAAAGTTTTGTTTGGTTATCTTGCAATCCCGAGATAATCGTCTCCATGCTCCAAATCCATTTTAAAGCCATTTTTAAGGCATTTCGCGCATACATGAAATGAACACATTTTTCTCCAAAACTATAACAGATGCAAGCTTGTCCTGTTTGGTGGAGATGATATTTAATAAAATAAGTAGAAATCCACTAAAAGTTTTGTTTGGTTATATTGCAATCCCGAGATAATCGTCTCCATGCTCCAAATCCATTTTAAAGCCATTTTTAAGGCATTTCGCGCATACATGAAATGAACACATTTTTCTCCAAAACTATAACAGATGCAAGCTTGTCCTGTTTGGTGGAGATGATATTTAATAAAATAAGTAGAAATCCACTAAAAGTTTTGTTTGGTTATCTTGCAATCCCGAGATAATCGTCTCCATGCTCCAAATCCATTTTAAAGCCATTTTTAAGGCATTTCGCGCATACATGAAATGAATACATTTTTCTCCAAAACTATAACAGATGCAAGCTTGTCCTGTTTGGTGGAGATGATATTTAATAAAATAAGTAGAAATCCACTAAAAGTTTTGTTTGGTTATATTGCAATCCCGAGATAATCGTCTCCATGCTCCAAATCCATTTTAAAGCCATTTTTAAGGCATTTCGCGCATACATGAAATGAACACATTTTTCTCCAAAACTATAACAGATGCAAGCTTGTCCTGTTTGGTGGAGATGATATTTCATAAAATAAGTAGAAATCCACTAAAAGTTTTTTTTGGTTATCTTGCAATCCCGAGATAATCGTCTCCATGCTCCAAATCCATTTTAAAGCCATTTTTAAGGCATTTCGCGCATACATGAAATGAACACATTTTTCTCCAAAACTATAACAGATGCAAGCTTGTCCTGTTTGGTGGAGATGATATTTAATAAAATAAGTAGAAATCCACTAAAAGTTTTGTTTGGTTATCTTGCAATCCCGAGATAATCGTCTCCATGCTCCAAATCCATTTTAAAGCCATTTTTAAGGCATTTCGCGCATACATGAAATGAACACATTTTTCTCCAAAACTATAACAGATGCAAGCTTGTCCTGTTTGGTGGAGATGATATTTAATAAAATAAGTAGAAATCCACTAAAAGTTTGGTTTGGTTATCTTGCAATCCCGAGATAATCGTCTCCATGCTCCAAATCCATTTTAAAGCCATTTTTAAGGCATTTCGCGCATACATGAAATGAACACATTTTTCTCCAAAACTATAACAGATGCAAGCTTGTCCTGTTTGGTGGAGATGATATTTAATAAAATAAGTAAAAATCCACTAAAAGTTTTGTTTGGTTATATTGCAATCCCGAGATAATCGTCTCCATGCTCCAAATCCATTTTAAAGCCATTTTTAAGGCATTTCGCGCATACATGAAATGAACACATTTTTCTCCAAAACTATAACAGATGCAAGCTTGTCCTGTTTGGTGGAGATGATATTTAATAAAATAAGTAGAAATCCACTAAAAGTTTTGTTTGGTTATCTTGCAATCCCGAGATAATCGTCTCCATGCTCCAAATCCATTTTAAAGCCATTTTTAAGGCATTTTGCACATACATGAAATGAACACATTTTTCTCCAAAACTATAACACATGCAAGTTTGTCCTGTTTGGTGGAGATGATATTTAATAAAATAAGTAGAAATCCACTAAAAGTTTTGTTTGGTTATCTTGCAATCCTGAGATAATCGTCTCCATGCTCCAAATCCATTTTAAAGCCATTTTTAAGGCATTTCGCGCATACATGAAATGAACACATTTTTCTCCAAAACTATAACAGATGCGAGCTTGTCCTGTTTGGTGGAGATGATATTTAATAAAATAAGTAGAAATCCACTAAAAGTTTTGTTTGGTTATCTTGCAATCCCGAGATAATCGTCTCCATGCTCCAAATCCATTTTAAAGCCATTTTTAAGGCATTTCGCGCATACATGAAATGAACACATTTTTCTCCAAAACTATAACAGATGCAAGCTTGTCCTGTTTGGTTGAGATGATATTTAATAAAATAAGTAGAAATCCACTAAAAGTTTTGTTTGGTTATATTGCAATCCCGAGATAATCGTCTCCATGCTCCAAATCCATTTTAAAGCCATTTTTAAGGCATTTCGCGCATACATGAAATGAACACATTTTTCTCCAAAACTATAACAGATGCAAGCTTGTCCTGTTTGGTGGAGATGATATTTCATAAAATAAGTAGAAATCCACTAAAAGTTTTGTTTGGTTATCTTGCAATCCCGAGATAATCGTCTCCATGCTCCAAATCCATTTTAAAGCCATTTTTAAGGCATTTCGCGCATACATGAAATGAACACATTTTTCTCCAAAACTATAACAGATGCAAGCTTGTCCTGTTTGGTGGAGATGATATTTAATAAAATAAGTAGAAATCCACTAAAAGTTTTGTTTGGTTATATTGCAATCCCGAGATAATCGTCTCCATGCTCCAAATCCATTTTAAAGCCATTTTTAAGGCATTTCGCGCATACATGAAATGAACACATTTTTCTCCAAAACTATAACAGATGCAAGCTTGTCCTGTTTGGTGGAGATGATATTTAATAAAATAAGTAGAAATCCACTAAAAGTTTTGTTTGGTTATCTTGCAATCCCGAGATAATCGTCTCCATGCTCCAAATCCATTTTAAAGCCATTTTTAAGGCATTTCGCGCATACATGAAATGAACACATTTTTCTCCAAAACTATAACAGATGCAAGCTTGTCCTGTTTGGTGGAGATGATATTTAATAAAATAAGTAGAAATCCACTAAAAGTTTTGTTTGGTTATCTTGCAATCCCGAGATAATCGTCTCCATGCTCCAAATCCATTTTAAAGCCATTTTTAAGGCATTTCGCGCATACATGAAATGAACACATTTTTCTCCAAAACTATAACAGATGCAAGCTTGTCCTGTTTGGTGGAGATGATATTTAATAAAATAAGTAGAAATCCACTAAAAGTTTTGTTTGGTTATCTTGCAATCCCGAGATAATCGTCTCCATGCTCCAAATCCATTTTAAAGCCATTTTTAAGGCATTTCGCGCATACATGAAATGAACACATTTTTCTCCAAAACTATAACAGATGCAAGCTTGTCCTGTTTGGTGGAGATGATATTTAATAAAATAAGTAGAAATCCACTAAAAGTTTGGTTTGGTTATCTTGCAATCCCGAGATAATCGTCTGCATGCTCCAAATCCATTTTAAAGCCATTTTTAAGGCATTTCGCGCATACATGAAATGAACACATTTTTCTCCAAAACTATAACAGATGCAAGCTTGTCCTGTTTGGTGGAGATGATATTTAATAAAATAAGTAGAAATCCACTAAAAGTTTTGTTTGGTTATATTGCAATCCCGAGATAATCGTCTCCATGCTCCAAATCCATTTTAAAGCCATTTTTAAGGCATTTCGCGCATACATGAAATGAACACATTTTTCTCCAAAACTATAACAGATGCAAGCTTGTCCTGTTTGGTGGAGATGATATTTAATAAAATAAGTAGAAATCCACTAAAAGTTTTGTTTGGTTATCTTGCAATCCCGAGATAATCGTCTCCATGCTCCAAATCCATTTTAAAGCCATTTTTAAGGCATTTTGCACATACATGAAATGAACACATTTTTCTCCAAAACTATAACACATGCAAGTTTGTCCTGTTTGGTGGAGATGATATTTAATAAAATAAGTAGAAATCCACTAAAAGTTTTGTTTGGTTATCTTGCAATCCTGAGATAATCGTCTCCATGCTCCAAATCCATTTTAAAGCCATTTTTAAGGCATTTCGCGCATGCATGAAATGAACACATTTTTCTCCAAAACTATAACAGATGCAAGCTTGTCCTGTTTGGTGGAGATGATATTTAATAAAATAAGTAGAAATCCACTAAAAGTTTTGTTTGGTTATCTTGCAATCCCGAGATAATCGTCTCCATGCTCCAAATCCATTTTAAAGCCATTTTTAAGGCATTTCGCGCATACATGAAATGAACACATTTTTCTCCAAAACTATAACAGATGCAAGCTTGTCCTGTTTGGTGGAGATGATATTTAATAAAATAAGTAGAAATCCACTAAAAGTTTTGTTTGGTTATATTGCAATCCCGAGATAATCGTCTCCATGTTTCAAATCCATTTTAAAGCCATTTTTAAGGCATTTCGCGCATACATGAAATGAACACATTTTTCTCCAAAACTATAACAGATGCAAGCTTGTCCTGTTTGGTGGAGATGATATTTCATAAAATAAGTAGAAATCCACTAAAAGTTTTGTTTGGTTATCTTGCAATCCCGAGATAATCGTCTCCATGCTCCAAATCCATTTTAAAGCCATTTTTAAGGCATTTCGCGCATACATGAAATGAACACATTTTTCTCCAAAACTATAACAGATGCAAGCTTGTCCTGTTTGGTGGAGATGATATTTAATAAAATAAGTAGAAATCCACTAAAAGTTTTGTTTGGTTATATTGCAATCCCGAGATAATCGTCTCCATGCTCCAAATCCATTTTAAAGCCATTTTTAAGGCATTTCGCGCATACATGAAATGAACACATTTTTCTCCAAAACTATAACAGATGCAAGATTGTCCTGTTTGGTGGAGATGATATTTAATAAAATAAGTAGAAATCCACTAAAAGTTTTGTTTGGTTATCTTGCAATCCCGAGATAATCGTCTCCATGCTCCAAATCCATTTTAAAGCCATTTTTTAAGGCATTTCGCGCATACATGAAATGAACACATTTTTCTCCAAAACTATAACAGATGCAAGCTTGTCCTGTTTGGTGGAGATGATATTTAATAAAATAAGTAGAAATCCACTAAAAGTTTTGTTTGGTTATCTTGCAATCCCGAGATAATCGTCTCCATGCTCCAAATCCATTTTAAGCCATTTTTAAGGCATTTCGCGCATACATGAAATGAACACATTTTTCTCCAAAACTATAACAGATGCAAGCTTGTCCTGTTTGGTGGAGATGATATTTAATAAAATAAGTAGAAATCCACTAAAAGTTTTGTTTGGTTATCTTGCAATCCCGAGATAATCGTCTCCATGCTCCAAATCCATTTTAAAGCCATTTTTAAGGCATTTCGCGCATACATGAAATGAACACATTTTTCTCCAAAACTATAACAGATGCAAGCTTGTCCTGTTTGGTGGAGATGATATTTAATAAAATAAGTAGAAATCCACTAAAAGTTTTGTTTGGTTATATTGCAATCCCGAGATAATCGTCTCCATGCTCCAAATCCATTTTAAAGCCATTTTTAAGGCATTTCGCGCATACATGAAATGAACACATTTTTCTCCAAAACTATAACAGATGCAAGCTTGTCCTGTTTGGTGGAGATGATATTTAATAAAATAAGTAGAAATCCACTAAAAGTTTTGTTTGGTTATCTTGCAATCCCGAGATAATCGTCTCCATGCTCCAAATCCATTTTAAAGCCATTTTTAAGGCATTTCGCGCATACATGAAATGAACACATTTTTCTCCAAAACTATAACAGATGCAAGCTTGTCCTGTTTGGTGGAGATGATATTTAATAAAATAAGTAGAAATCCACTAAAAGTTTTGTTTGGTTATCTTGCAATCCCGAGATAATCGTCTCCATGCTCCAAATCCATTTTAAAGCCATTTTTAAGGCATTTCGCGCATACATGAAATGAACACATTTTTCTCCAAAACTATAACAGATGCAAGCTTGTCCTGTTTGGTGGAGATGATATTTAATAAAATAAGTAGAAATCCACTAAAAGTTTTGTTTGGTTATCTTGCAATCCCGAGATAATCGTCTCCATGCTCCAAATCCATTTTAAAGCCATTTTTAAGGCATTTCGCGCATACATGAAATGAACACATTTTTCTCCAAAACTATAACAGATGCAAGCTTGTCCTGTTTGGTGGAGATGATATTTAATAAAATAAGTAGAAATCCACTAAAAGTTTTGTTTGGTTATATTGCAATCCCGAGATAATCGTCTCCATGCTCCAAATCCATTTTAAAGCCATTTTTAAGGCATTTCGCGCATACATGAAATGAACACATTTTTCTCCAAAACTATAACAGATGCAAGCTTGTCCTGTTTGGTGGAGATGATATTTAATAAAATAAGTAGAAATCCACTAAAAGTTTTGTTTGGTTATCTTGCAATCCCGAGATAATCGTCTCCATGCTCCAAATCCATTTTAAAGCCATTTTTAAGGCATTTCGCGCATACATGAAATGAACACATTTTTCTCCAAAACTATAACAGATGCAAGCTTGTCCTGTTTGGTGGAGATGATATTTAATAAAATAAGTAGAAATCCACTAAAAGTTTTGTTTGGTTATCTTGCAATCCCGAGATAATCGTCTCCATGCTCCAAATCCATTTTAAAGCCATTTTTAAGGCATTTCGCGCATACATGAAATGAACACATTTTTCTCCAAAACTATAACAGATGCAAGCTTGTCCTGTTTGGTGGAGATGATATTTAATAAAATAAGTAGAAATCCACTAAAAGTTTTGTTTGGTTATCTTGCAATCCCGAGATAATCGTCTCCATGCTCCAAATCCATTTTAAAGCCATTTTTAAGGCATTTCGCGCATACATGAAATGAACACATTTTTCTCCAAAACTATAACAGATGCAAGCTTGTCCTGTTTGGTGGAGATGATATTTAATAAAATAAGTAGAAATCCACTAAAAGTTTTGTTTGGTTATATTGCAATCCCGAGATAATCGTCTCCATGCTCCAAATCCATTTTAAAGCCATTTTTAAGGCATTTCGCGCATACATGAAATGAACACATTTTTCTCCAAAACTATAACAGATGCAAGCTTGTCCTGTTTGGTGGAGATGATATTTAATAAAATAAGTAGAAATCCACTAAAAGTTTTGTTTGGTTATCTTGCAATCCCGAGATAATCGTCTCCATGCTCCAAATCCATTTTAAAGCCATTTTTAAGGCATTTCGCGCATACATGAAATGAACACATTTTTCTCCAAAACTATAACAGATGCAAGCTTGTCCTGTTTGGTGGAGATGATATTTAATAAAATAAGTAGAAATCCACTAAAAGTTTTGTTTGGTTATCTTGCAATCCCGAGATAATCGTCTCCATGCTCCAAATCCATTTTAAAGCCATTTTTAAGGCATTTCGCGCATACATGAAATGAACACATTTTTCTCCAAAACTATAACAGATGCAAGCTTGTCCTGTTTGGTGGAGATGATATTTAATAAAATAAGTAGAAATCCACTAAAAGTTTTGTTTGGTTATCTTGCAATCCCGAGATAATCGTCTCCATGCTCCAAATCCATTTTAAAGCCATTTTTAAGGCATTTCGCGCATACATGAAATGAACACATTTTTCTCCAAAACTATAACAGATGCAAGCTTGTCCTGTTTGGTGGAGATGATATTTAATAAAATAAGTAGAAATCCACTAAAAGTTTTGTTTGGTTATATTGCAATCCCGAGATAATCGTCTCCATGCTCCAAATCCATTTTAAAGCCATTTTTAAGGCATTTCGCGCATACATGAAATGAACACATTTTTCTCCAAAACTATAACAGATGCAAGCTTGTCCTGTTTGGTGGAGATGATATTTAATAAAATAAGTAGAAATCCACTAAAAGTTTTGTTTGGTTATCTTGCAATCCCGAGATAATCGTCTCCATGCTCCAAATCCATTTTAAAGCCATTTTTAAGGCATTTCGCGCATACATGAAATGAACACATTTTTTCTCCAAAACTATAACAGATGCAAGCTTGTCCTGTTTGGTGGAGATGATATTTAATAAAATAAGTAGAAATCCACTAAAAGTTTTGTTTGGTTATCTTGCAATCCCGAGATAATCGTCTCCATGCTCCAAATCCATTTTAAAGCCATTTTTAAGGCATTTCGCGCATACATGAAATGAACACATTTTTCTCCAAAACTATAACAGATGCAAGCTTGTCCTGTTTGGTGGAGATGATATTTAATAAAATAAGTAGAAATCCACTAAAAGTTTTGTTTGGTTATATTGCAATCCCGAGATAATCGTCTCCATGCTCCAAATCCATTTTAAAGCCATTTTTAAGGCATTTCGCGCATACATGAAATGAACACATTTTTCTCCAAAACTATAACAGATGCAAGCTTGTCCTGTTTGGTGGAGATGATATTTAATAAAATAAGTAGAAATCCACTAAAAGTTTTGTTTGGTTATATTGCAATCCCGAGATAATCATCTCCATGCTCCAAATCCATTTTAAAGCCATTTTTAAGACATTTCGCGCATACATGAAATGAACACATTTTTTCTCCAAAACTATAACAGATGCAAGCTTGTCCTGTTTGGTGGAGATGATATTTCATAAAATAAGTAGAAATCCACTAAAAGTTTTGTTTGGTTATCTTGCAATCCCGAGATAATCGTCTCCATGCTCCAAATCCATTTTAAAGCCATTTTTAAGGCATTTCGCGCATACATGAAATGAACACATTTTTCTCCAAAACTATAACAGATGCAAGCTTGTCCTGTTTGGTGGAGATGATATTTAATAAAATAAGTAGAAATCCACTAAAAGTTTTGTTTGGTTATCTTGCAATCCCGAGATAATCGTCTCCATGCTCCAAATCCATTTTAAAGCCATTTTTAAGGCATTTCGCGCATACATGAAATGAACACATTTTTCTCCAAAACTATAACAGATGCAAGCTTGTCCTGTTTGGTGGAGATGATATTTAATAAAATAAGTAGAAATCCACTAAAAGTTTTGTTTGGTTATCTTGCAATCCCGAGATAATCGTCTCCATGCTCCAAATCCATTTTAAAGCCATTTTTAAGGCATTTCGCGCATACATGAAATGAACACATTTTTCTCCAAAACTATAACAGATGCAAGCTTGTCCTGTTTGGTGGAGATGATATTTAATAAAATAAGTAGAAATCCACTAAAAGTTTTGTTTGGTTATATTGCAATCCCGAGATAATCGTCTCCATGCTCCAAATCCATTTTAAAGCCATTTTTAAGGCATTTCGCGCATACATGAAATGAACACATTTTTCTCCAAAACTATAACAGATGCAAGCTTGTCCTGTTTGGTGGAGATGATATTTAATAAAATAAGTAGAAATCCACTAAAAGTTTTGTTTGGTTATATTGCAATCCCGAGATAATCGTCTCCATGCTCCAAATCCATTTTAAAGCCATTTTTAAGGCATTTCGCGCATACATGAAATGAACACATTTTTCTCCAAAACTATAACAGATGCAAGCTTGTCCTGTTTGGTGGAGATGATATTTAATAAAATAAGTAGAAATCCACTAAAAGTTTTGTTTGGTTATCTTGCAATCCCGAGATAATCGTCTCCATGCTCCAAATCCATTTTAAAGCCATTTTTAAGGCATTTCGCGCATACATGAAATGAACACATTTTTCTCCAAAACTATAACAGATGCAAGCTTGTCCTGTTTGGTGGAGATGATATTTAATAAAATAAGTAGAAATCCACTAAAAGTTTTGTTTGGTTATCTTGCAATCCCGAGATAATCGTCTCCATGCTCCAAATCCATTTTAAAGCCATTTTTAAGGCATTTCGCGCATACATGAAATGAACACATTTTTCTCCAAAACTATAACAGATGCAAGCTTGTCCTGTTTGGTGGAGATGATATTTAATAAAATAAGTAGAAATCCACTAAAAGTTTTGTTTGGTTATCTTGCAATCCCGAGATAATCGTCTCCATGCTCCAAATCCATTTTAAAGCCATTTTTAAGGCATTTCGCGCATACATGAAATGAACACATTTTTCTCCAAAACTATAACAGATGCAAGCTTGTCCTGTTTGGTGGAGATGATATTTAATAAAATAAGTAGAAATCCACTAAAAGTTTTGTTTGGTTATCTTGCAATCCCGAGATAATCGTCTCCATGCTCCAAATCCATTTTAAAGCCATTTTTAAGGCATTTCGCGCATACATGAAATGAACACATTTTTCTCCAAAACTATAACAGATGCAAGCTTGTCCTGTTTGGTGGAGATGATATTTAATAAAATAAGTAGAAATCCACTAAAAGTTTTGTTTGGTTATCTTGCAATCCCGAGATAATCGTCTCCATGCTCCAAATCCATTTTAAAGCCATTTTTAAGGCATTTCGCGCATACATGAAATGAACACATTTTTCTCCAAAACTATAACAGATGCAAGCTTGTCCTGTTTGGTGGAGATGATATTTAATAAAATAAGTAGAAATCCACTAAAAGTTTTGTTTGGTTATCTTGCAATCCCGAGATAATCGTCTCCATGCTCCAAATCCATTTTAAAGCCATTTTTAAGGCATTTCGCGCATACATGAAATGAACACATTTTTCTCCAAAACTATAACAGATGCAAGCTTGTCCTGTTTGGTGGAGATGATATTTAATAAAATAAGTAGAAATCCACTAAAAGTTTTGTTTGGTTATCTTGCAATCCCGAGATAATCGTCTCCATGCTCCAAATCCATTTTAAAGCCATTTTTAAGGCATTTCGCGCATACATGAAATGAACACATTTTTCTCCAAAACTATAACAGATGCAAGCTTGTCCTGTTTGGTGGAGATGATATTTAATAAAATAAGTAGAAATCCACTAAAAGTTTTGTTTGGTTATCTTGCAATCCCGAGATAATCGTCTCCATGCTCCAAATCCATTTTAAAGCCATTTTTAAGGCATTTCGCGCATACATGAAATGAACACATTTTTCTCCAAAACTATAACAGATGCAAGCTTGTCCTGTTTGGTGGAGATGATATTTAATAAAATAAGTAGAAATCCACTAAAAGTTTTGTTTGGTTATCTTGCAATCCCGAGATAATCGTCTCCATGCTCCAAATCCATTTTAAAGCCATTTTTAAGGCATTTCGCGCATACATGAAATGAACACATTTTTCTCCAAAACTATAACAGATGCAAGCTTGTCCTGTTTGGTGGAGATGATATTTAATAAAATAAGTAGAAATCCACTAAAAGTTTTGTTTGGTTATCTTGCAATCCCGAGATAATCGTCTCCATGCTCCAAATCCATTTTAAAGCCATTTTTAAGGCATTTCGCGCATACATGAAATGAACACATTTTTCTCCAAAACTATAACAGATGCAAGCTTGTCCTGTTTGGTGGAGATGATATTTAATAAAATAAGTAGAAATCCACTAAAAGTTTTGTTTGGTTATCTTGCAATCCCGAGATAATCGTCTCCATGCTCCAAATCCATTTTAAAGCCATTTTTAAGGCATTTCGCGCATACATGAAATGAACACATTTTTCTCCAAAACTATAACAGATGCAAGCTTGTCCTGTTTGGTGGAGATGATATTTAATAAAATAAGTAGAAATCCACTAAAAGTTTTGTTTGGTTATCTTGCAATCCCGAGATAATCGTCTCCATGCTCCAAATCCATTTTAAAGCCATTTTTAAGGCATTTCGCGCATACATGAAATGAACACATTTTTCTCCAAAACTATAACAGATGCAAGCTTGTCCTGTTTGGTGGAGATGATATTTAATAAAATAAGTAGAAATCCACTAAAGTTTTGTTTGGTTATCTTGCAATCCCGAGATAATCGTCTCCATGCTCCAAATCCATTTTAAAGCCATTTTTAAGGCATTTCGCGCATACATGAAATGAACACATTTTTTCTCCAAAACTATAACAGATGCAAGCTTGTCCTGTTTGGTGGAGATGATATTTAATAAAATAAGTAGAAATCCACTAAAAGTTTTGTTTGGTTATCTTGCAATCCCGAGATAATCGTCTCCATGCTCCAAATCCATTTTAAAGCCATTTTTAAGGCATTTCGCGCATACATGAAATGAACACATTTTTCTCCAAAACTATAACAGATGCAAGCTTGTCCTGTTTGGTGGAGATGATATTTAATAAAATAAGTAGAAATCCACTAAAAGTTTTGTTTGGTTATCTTGCAATCCCGAGATAATCGTCTCCATGCTCCAAATCCATTTTAAAGCCATTTTTAAGGCATTTCGCGCATACATGAAATGAACACATTTTTCTCCAAAACTATAACAGATGCAAGCTTGTCCTGTTTGGTGGAGATTGATATTTAATAAAATAAGTAGAAATCCACTAAAAGTTTTGTTTGGTTATCTTGCAATCCCGAGATAATCGTCTCCATGCTCCAAATCCATTTTAAAGCCATTTTTAAGGCATTTCGCGCATACATGAAATGAACACATTTTTCTCCAAAATTAAAGCCATTTTTAAGGCATTTTGCACATACATGAAATGAACACTTTTTTCTCCAAAAACTATAACACATGCAAGTTTGTCCCTGTTTGGTGGAGATGATATTTAATAAAATAAGTAGAAAATCCACTAAAAGTTTTGTTTGGTTATCTTGCAATCCTGAGATAATCGTCTCCCATGCTCCCAAATCCATTTTAAAGCCATTTTTAAGGCATTTTCGCGCATACATGAAATGAACACATTTTTCTCCAAAACTATAACAGATGCAAGCTTGTCCTGTTTGGTGGAGATGATATTTAATAAAATAAGTAGAAATCCACTAAAAGTTTTGTTTGGTTATCTTGCAATCCCGAGATAATCGTCTCCATGCTCCAAATCCATTTTAAAGCCATTTTTAAGGCATTTCGCGCATACATGAAATGAACACATTTTTCTCCAAAACTATAACAGATGCAAGCTTGTCCCTGTTTGGTGGAGATGATATTTAATAAAATAAGTAGAAATCCACTAAAAGTTTTGTTTGGTTATATTGCAATCCCGAGATAATCGTCTCCATGCTCCCAAATCCATTTTAAAGCCATTTTTTAAGGCATTTCGCGCATACATGAAATGAACACATTTTTCTCCAAAAACTATAACAGATGCAAGCTTGTCCCTGTTTGGTGGAGATGATATTTCATAAAATAAGTAGAAATCCACTAAAAGTTTTGTTTGGTTATCTTGCAATCCCGAGATAGTCGTCTCCATGCTCCAAATCCATTTTAAAGCCATTTTTAAGGCATTTCGCGCATACATGAAATGAAACACATTTTTCTCCAAAACTATAACAGATGCAAGCTTGTCCTGTTTGGTGGAGATGATATTTTAATAAAAATAAGTAGAAATCCACTAAAAGTTTTGTTTGGTTATATTGCAATCCCGAGATAATCGTCTCCATGCTCCAAATCCATTTTAAAAGCCATTTTTAAGGCATTTCGCGCATACATGAAATGAACACATTTTTCTCCAAAAACTAACAGATGCAAGCTTGTCCTGTTTTGGTGGAGATGATATTTAATAAAATAAGTAGAAATCCACTAAAAGTTTTGTTTGGTTATCTTGCAATCCCGAGATAATCGTCTCCATGCTCCAAATCCATTTTAAAAGCCATTTTTAAGGCATTTCGCGCATACATGAAATGAAACACATTTTTCTCCAAAACTATAACAGATGCAAGCTTGTCCTGTTTTGGTGGAGATGATATTTAATAAAATAAGTAGAAATCCACTAAAAGTTTTTGTTTGGTTATCTTGCAATCCCGAGATAATCGTCTCCATGCTCCAAATCCATTTTAAAGCCATTTTTAAGGCATTTCGCGCAATACATGAAATGAACACATTTTTCTCCAAAACTATAACAGATGCAAGCTTGTCCTGTTTGGTGGAGATGAATATTTAATAAAATAAGTAGAAATCCACTAAAAGTTTTGTTTGGTTATCTTGCAATCCCGAGATAATCGTCTCCATGCTCCAAATCCATTTTAAAGCCATTTTTAAGGCATTTCGCGCATACATGAAATGAACACATTTTTCTCCAAAACTATAAACAGATGCAAGCTTGTCCTGTTTGGTGGAGATGATATTTAATAAAATAAGTAGAAATCCACTAAAAGTTTTGTTTGGTTATATTGCAATCCCGAGATAATCGTCTCCATGCTCCAAATCCATTTTTAAAGCCATTTTTAAGGCATTTCGCGCATACATGAAATGAACACATTTTTCTCCAAAACTATAACAGATGCAAGCTTGTCCTGTTTGGTGGAGATGATATTTAATAAAATAAGTAGAAAATCCACTAAAAGTTTTGTTTGGTTATATTGCAATCCCGAGATAATCGTCTCCATGCTCCAAATCCATTTTAAAGCCATTTTTAAGGCATTTCGCGCATACATGAAATTGAACACATTTTTCTCCAAAACTATAACAGATGCAAGCTTGTCCTGTTTGGTGGAGATGATATTTCATAAAATAAGTAGAAATCCACTAAAAGTTTTGTTTGGTTTATCTTGCAATCCCGAGATAATCGTCTCCATGCTCCAAATCCCATTTTAAAGCCATTTTTAAGGCATTTCGCGCATACATGAAATGAACACATTTTTCTCCAAAACTATAAACAGATGCAAGCTTGTCCTGTTTGGTGGAGATGATATTTAATAAAATAAGTAGAAATCCCACTAAAAGTTTTGTTTGGTTATCTTGCAATCCCGAGATAATCGTCTCCATGCTCCAAATCCATTTTAAAGCCATTTTTTAAGGCATTTCGCGCATACATGAAATGAAACACATTTTTCTTCTCAAAACTATAACAGATGCAAGCTTGTCCTGTTTGGTGGAGATGATATTTAATAAAAATAAGTAGAAAATCCACCTAT